>NC_085049.1:17230724-17530724 GCF_963662255.1 Cinclus cinclus | reverse complement strand
CCCAGCTGCTAATAAATGGTAGTGAAGAGAGGATATTTTTCCCTCCTTTCAAATGGACAGGGTATCAGGAGGAGCATCAGGCAGTGCATTCAGGATGGAGGCACTTTTCCTCACTTTTTCTCCACTTTTCCACATTACCAGGTAATGTTCTAGGCAAGGAGGCGCTGGTAGGCTTGCCAAGTGCCAGAAGTAACAGGAATAAAAAGCCTGGGGGATTTCCCGAACAATTTTCACATAGTCAGGTATCTCAAATGTGTGTTTCTGCTTCTGAATCACCAGCTATTTAGTACTGGGGTGGTTATTTAGACAGTCCAGAGAGGTGAAGAGCTGAGAGAAACACCCTACTTTTTTACATAAGCCTGCCCATGTCCCCAACTGGAGTGTGAGGAGGAGACATGTCTCTAGAGCCCACTGTGCCCTCCTCTCTTGAGTCAGACAGAAAGCTTAAATTTTCTTTACCTTCCAGGCAGAAAATTGGAAAGCTAAAGTGCCTAAAAATAAAAGTATTTAGCAATACACTCATTTTCCAATTACTTACTGGTCTAAGTGGGGAAAGAGCATTTAAAGTGAATAGTATGGTGTAGCCATCACTTGATCTGCTCCCTGAATAAGGCAGCTGTGTGAAGCAAGGACACAAAAAGAGCTGTATCAGCTATACAGGGATCCATCTAACACATGTATGTACCTCTTTCTGACAGGGGCCAAGAATTAATACATGCTTGGGGAAAAGTAAAATGGCAAAGTGAGATTTCCTCAGAGCACTCTCACAACATCTTGAGATTTGCATTGCAGTGTCTTCCGGAGCCAGGGGTAATGTCTTCGTATTTAATAGCTCTTGAAGATTTTTTCTTTCATGAACTTGTCCAGTCCTTTTTGAACCCATGTAAATTTACAGCATTCACAACATCCTGTGGCAAGGAGTTCCACAGCTTAATTATACATTGTATGAAGAATCATTTCCCTTTGTTTGTTTTGAACCCATCTCCTCCATGTTCCATTTGATGTCCCCTCACTGTTGTTTTAGAAAAGACAGAGAACAATTGCTCGTCATTTCCATGCCTCTTTGATTTCATAGATCTCTGTCATCTACCCCTCATTCACAGCCTGGTCCTTAATGAGCAATCTAAGGTTATCACACTGACTCTTGATTGCTTAAAATTGTTCTCCCCACCTAATGGGAATTGGGCAGAGAGAAGTGAAAGGGTGCTTAGAATCAGGAAGAATAAAATGTCTGGGTGGATTTGTAATATCAGCAACCATCACCATTTACAGGGAACAATCTTTGATCTGTGGGTACTTGGGAAATTCCTCTCAACCATCTGTCTGAGGAATTATGAAGGAGTTCCCTGTCTTGCAAGTACACTGCAAAAGCAATCAGAGGATAACACCACATCTAAATCTGCTTATCAAAACCACTATCAGGAAGAGATGACAAAAATATACTGTATGTTTACCGAAAGATCAGTTCTCTTTGTTAACTTTTGGTTCAAATTATATAGCCAGTAGACACTTAACATGTTATCTCCTTGAGATATCAGCAATTGTATTACAACATTACAGAGAGCTTTATAGACTAGTGACAAGAAGCTGAGAGTTTCTCAACTGACATATAATTATCTAATGTGCTTGATGTGCCAAAAAATGCTACTCTACATGGGCGAACAGAAAACCCAGAAAGAGAAACATAAAATACCTGAAGAATTTGGGAGGAAGGTGGGAAAAACGGCCTTTATAGCAGGGGTTGTTTCTCAGAAAAAAATATCTCAGGAAAATAATTAATCACTATTTCTTTAATAATAAGCATAATTTTAATCTTTAAAAGTGCTCATCAACTTATATTAAGCATTAATTAATTGCTAAAATGTGACCTGGCACACTTTCAGAGGACCAACCTATTCATTTGTTCTGAGGCTCACCATCTAGAAGGAATTTCTGACAGCAAAAAATGAGCCTGTGTCTAGCCAATTTCAAGCTTTGGGATCTTTGGAGAAGCTCTAGGTGGAGGAGGGAACACCTGAAATAGTCAGTGTTGGAACACGTGGTCGGAGCAGTTTAACTCACACTGGTCTGTTTGTGCAGTTGCGACACCGAATGATTGCATGCTCCTTCCTGGCTCCTGTGATTTGCTCCCAGGTTACCTCAATCCCACTAATTGCTGTCCTGAAGATTTAGCAAGATTCCAAGAAATAGTTGGAGGCTTTTCCAGGTGGCTGGAAAAAGGAAGGGGAAGACACATTTCATTCTTAAAGATCTAAACTAGCTGAAATTAAGAATAGGTATTCAATAAAAGCAAAGATGGGTAGGTAGCTCTTTGTGTAAATTACTATTATCTCTTCAGATGCATTTGAACCCAGTCACTGGTAGAGAAAATGTCATATTCTATATAAATTTGCAGGTGTATCCAGGAGGTCAATATTTATAACTTTGCAGCAGTCTGACATTTATCTTAACACTCATCAGAATAGAGTGAACATGAGACCCAGATTCTCAAAGATATTCAGACATCTCTCCTTGGTTAATCTGTACACTTGAATACATTCTGAGATCTGTGCACAAACACTATGGATTATTTTAAAGGAAAAACAATATTTATTTTTTTTAACTGAGTTCAAATGGTCCAAAATGATAATCTGAACTTTTTACTTTATGGTAAATAGTTGCAGAGAAAAATGCTATTTTCCATGCCTGGAAACATGTTTATCTTTCTGCAATTCTGTCCCTGTCCAATGAACTTTCCTTCCAGTTTTGATGCAACACTGTCGCTGCTTCTCATTTAACAAAATTTAGTCATGTAGTAGAGACATATACAAGAACCTGACATGTCTCTCATGAGAAAATTGCCCTTTAGTCAGTATTGCCCTGTTCTCTCCTTGTCTTCACCCTGAAGGAAGGACTACTTTCCTTGCCTGCCTTCTGCCTTGACTGCAGCATTTCTGTGGCAGACGTTTTCGTTTACGTCCATGTTTCTTTGCTCTTTTGAGCAGCATGCAGTGATCTGAGACCAGTTTTGTTTTTCGACATCCTTAAGTTTTGTGTGACTGCTGGACTGCAAAGTGTACAAGTCCTAAACATTGCACACATACAGACAGTAAATCATGGTAACAGTAAGAACACCTGCATACTTGGAAATTTTTCATCCTTACTTGCTGTTGGAAAAAAGAACTTTAACTACCCAACATCTTAAGATATAAACTTGCTTGTCCATGGCTGACTCCTCGCTTTTTTTTTTTCCTTTCTTTCTTTCAATTTTTCTTTCCCAGGCATGAAAGATTCTGGTAAATTGAATTCAGTGGCTTTTTCTCTGGTTTCTCCAGTTGTTTATCTGTCTTCTACTCATTTCAGTTAAATCAGGTGGGGTAAAATGATACATTTCTCCCTTGTAGATAAAAATGAATCAACTTCTTGCTCTGCTTATTAGGCAAGAAAAAAAAAAAGAGGGAAAACCAGATTGCATTCTAAACTGCAACTTTTCACTTAATTACAACTTGAGAATGAAATAAATTCAGCTGCTAGGCAAACAATTATCTTTCTGTGAAATTTTTTATCTTCATTAGTGTTAATGTGCTTTCTGTGTGTCAGACCACCTGCTTTTCAGAAGTCCCATAAAAGTATTTCTTAAGGGCCCAGCTCTACCCAGCCTGTAGCTGAAGGAGCTGGAGGGAGACCTTCTACTTACATGATGCAATTGCCAAGCAGAACTGCAGTTCTTATCCTTCAGGGCCAACATACCTCATAGGAATCACAGAAAAAGTAAGCAGCAGCCTTGCTGCATAGTAGGCTGCAAAAGAAGGATCCTGAGACGGCTCTGATTCCTGTTTTGGCAGAGGGTCATCAAGAATTTTGGGGTGGTCTGTGATTTACACATATCTTTATTTCCCAACCCTCACATATATAATTTGCAATGCCTCCTGGGGTTTAATATGACTTGTGAAAACAGGTTCTATCCTTTCAGCATGGAATTTTGAGTAAAAAAAGGCAGGAAATTTTGAGCTTTTCGTTGCTTTTTGTCTGGACATCTAGCCAGATTTTCTGTGACAAAAGGGCCAACACAGATATAGGGAAAATGCATTGCACTAGAACCTCTTTCAGACCTCTGACAATTTAATTTGCAGGGTGAGGTGGGAAAAAGGGAGTTGTGGCTGCAACAGGCCAGTCTGGTGGAGTCCCCCAGTCCCTCATGGCAGCTCTGCAAACCCGCTCCTTCTTGTTTACTCAGTAATTGCTCCTGTCCTTATTTTCCAGAGGGGAGGAAGGGAAAAAGAAAGGTAATGTGACCTTTGGTATTTTGAAATAACAAGATAACTATGCACATCTTCAAAGGACATGACTGTTGAAGAACAGCTGGGGATGGTGGTGGGAACAGCCTCCCCCTGACATTCAGGGCTGGTGGAGGAACCAGAAGAACCTGCAGAGCTCGTGAGAAGCAGTGGGGAAAACTAGGAGTGGCCAGAACAGCCTCATTGTCCCCTTTCATTATATCTGAGATTGACCTTTATTAGTTGCCTCTGGGTATGGAATGGGCTGAAGCTCTTCAGAGGAGGTAGAACCCAAGCACCCATGCAAAGCATGGAAAAGGAGGAGGCAGGGTGAATGGGAAAGCCAAAGGGAGATTTCACTGAGGGCTGATGTTCTCCCTTGAGGGCCCTGACTAACCACTATAGAAGCTAAGCACGCTTTTGAGCACTCAGCTTTCCAACATCTGGGTAGAACAGGAAAAGATTATTACTCCTGTTCATGTGAAACAGGAATGGTGAAGCAGAAGACATCTGAATGCCCCTGAGGATGCTGGTCAGAGAAATTAAATTCTAATTAACCACCAGAATCACTGCTTAATGGAAATTGAGGGTTTTTTTCAAACACCAGCTTTTCTGGAGATGGGGGGAAGTGGAAGATGAGACAATCAGAAAGAAGAATTTTGATTCTTGAAAAAAGAAAATAATTGTATTTCTCATTGCACACAAAATAATTTTTAAACAGACTACTCATAAAAGACAAATCTACAGCAGAGATAGAATAAAAAAAATCTGAAAGTATATGACTGAAGCCAACCATGAAGAAAAAGAAAGAATAAATTTGTGTCCTCTGAGAAGATCTTGTAAAACGTTGCTAGATGTTGCCTGGCAGGGGGTGAGGGACAACACGATCCCCAGGGATCCTCCCCAGCCCTATAAATTCTGTGATTCTGTGATCACCACTCCACTGGTAAGTTCCCTTAGCATTGTGAACATGCAAAAGTTTTAAATATCAAAAATAAGCTGATTGTTATGAGAAGATGACATATATATGGGGGTTTTGGTCAAGGAAAGGATTCCCAAATAAATCTTTTCTGCTGTGGGTTAAGAAAAGTCTGTATGAAGCACTGAGAGAATTTTTAACTGTAGTCTAGAGAAGTTCTTCATATGATCCTTTTATTAATATTGATCTCATAGACAGTGCTCTATGAACAGAACCTGAGATTAAGGGCAAGATTACATCTCATAATTGATTCTGATTTTGTGACTGGACAAACTTCAGATTCAGCAGGAATGTATTCTGGGTTTCTCATCTCTGTAGTCCCGAGAAAGGCTGGAGGTTTATTTAGTGAGTCCACCACTTCTTTCTGAAGAACAGAAAAGTTGATGAAAGGAGCCTTGATTCCTTCCAACATGCTCTCCTGCTTCTTCTTCCCTCCCCTCCACACATTGCTGAGTGCAGCTGGAACAGGGAAAGGCAGGTGGCTGCCAATGTTTGCTGCTTAAAATCACTCAACAGCAGAAGGGCACTGCTTTCCAGCACCTGTGGAGTTATGGTGTGGCTGTATAGCCAGGAGGAGGGAGCAGTGGTTGGGAACAAGAATCCTCTTCCCACTTCTTTTGAGGAAAATATAAGCATGGCTGGTGTACTATGGTAGCGGTGTCAAGGACAACCTGGAAACTCAGCCTAAATATGTACATTTGAAAAAATATCCCACAAAACCAAGTGACATTAATGCTTTAAAACAATGCAGTGGAATTAGAAAGAGAAGAAAAGGGCATTGGAATAAAATTTGAATTCACTGTAAGTAATTATTTGCTGCAAATGGGACTTATTATCAATGTAAGAAGAAAATTCAGTGTCCCCTCAGAACTGGGCTTGCAGACATAAGGTTCCTGCATCTCCCTTCAGAGTGGCTGCTGTGGCCTGCAGGCACATTGCTCTGGCCTGCAGGCACCCTCTGAGATTAGGGGTGGACACTCTGAAGGTGGAGAAGCCTCAACTTCCTGTTCCTGCTAACACCTCCAGTGCTGCTGTCCTTCCTTCAAGAGGTGTCGTGACCTCTGAGGTACAACTTGGGCATCTTGCATGGCTACAGTTATTCGCTAAATAGTGATCCTAAAAAAAGAGCATGCAGCACTTCATTCTAGCACTTTCACGATGGCATGTTTTACAAACATGAAGGAATGAAGCTCCACATGAGCCCTAGGAGGTAGAGAACAGACCCTTAAAAAGGAGCAGGACTCCAGCTGGGAGAGGTGTCAGGACAGAGGTTTGTTTCTGGGGAAAGGTAATCATTGTTTTGGGAAACCTGACAACTGTGCCGGGAGGAAAGGGGCTGATGATGCACAGGCATGTGGAGGCAAGCTCCCCACTGACAGGGGAGAGCTCCCAGTGCCTGCACCCCAATCCAGCCATCAATCATGCTGAGGCCACATGAGCACCGCCAGCACTCGCGACCAGACAGAGGCGGCACATGATGCAATGGGCACAGGTGTGCAGCCGGCACCAGGGAAGGCAGCAGGGCTTTGCATACATAACGCGCCTTCCCTCTGAAGTTCTCAAGGCGATTTGCAAGCATTAATTAATTCTCACAACGCCCAGGGATGGTAGGCAAGGCAGTGTCACTGGCAAATTAATTTCATAGGTAGTGTCTTTGATATCACACGCTCATGTGCTCACTGCGCAGGATTTGATGTATTATATTATTTCCCCAACACACCTGCTGCCCTTCAGCTCTTCTACGCAGCATCCTGGATGGAATTATTATTATTGCTGTTGTTACTATTATTATTAGCTTTATTACAGCAGGACTGGTGCTATGAAGTGGATACCTGCATCTGAAGAGAAAGTCATTGCCCCAGAGAGCTCATAACCTAAACAGGCAAGATCCGTATTTGTGCAAGTCTGTGCTCGCTCTCCAAGAATGTTGGCTGTAAAATACCTCAGTAAAGTTTGTGCTGGGATTGACAAAATTTGGCCTGTCTGCTGGTTTTTTTTTGTTTTTTTGTTTTTTTTTTTGTTTTGTTTTGTTTTGTTTTTTTGTTTTTATTTAATCTGTGTTATTGGCTGACTGGGCATGAAGATGTTCTCACCTAAAGATTTCCAGAGCTGTAAGAGGGTGGTGCAGCCACCTGAGAGCCCCGCTGACAGGGGCTGACATCAAGCAGATATGATGTCAATATGGAGAATTGACTATGTAGAGATGCTTTTGTAAATAAATAACAGTCTCATACAAAATTATCAAAATTAAGTTTTGGTTTTCATTTCTTTTTCACTTTCAGAGTGATCTTAAATGGAAAGGGAGTAGGAAATGGCGAAGATAAATTTTTCAAAGTAATTGAAACTAGCAGGATATAGAAATTTATCAGCCAGATCTATCTAAAATTTACTGGGCTTAGGAACAGACATATTACTGATTCAATTTTACCAATCCATGGAATTCTGGACATTTAATAGCATGCCTCAAAACTTTTCACTTCTTTCCTCCTCTCTTTTATTCCCATCAGTATTTACTTTTTTTCTTTTTTTCTCTCTTTCTTTCTTTTTTTCTTTCTTTTTCATCCATTCCCCAGTAAGGTGATCTCAGCTAGGAGGTACAGATTGCTTCCCTCAGATTGCCTAAGGTGTGCATAAAAAATCACTTTCATTCAACAGGATATCTAACCTCTTCATGTGTACTGATATATCAGCGCTTTTTCATGTGTGACATAAATATTTATCTACCAGATAACAGGATGCAAGTGCCATCGTTTGCAGCATTGCAGAGCTGACCTTCAGTCTGGAATTCACATGTTTCTTCAGTAATTTATATTACAGTTTAACCCTACACTTTGTCTTTTCTATCTGTGCCCTGGGGAAAGGCAAGTAGTCCAATGTCAGTTCCAAGCAGTCTGGATTTTGAGTCACATCTCTTTGGAAATTCTGTTCTGCTTATTGGGCCTGGCACTTTAAAGAAGAAGGAGCCCTGATAGCATCATATCCATAGTGTAATTCCATTAATTTGTCATATGATATTCTGAGATCTGATTGAGTGCTGATGGTGTCATGGCCTTTGTTTGGGACAGGTCCTTGACTTGGGAGTTGAATTCTGGCAACTTTTATTTTTTTTTCTGTCATTACAGATTGGTAGATATTGTGTGTAGATCACAAATAACACAGGTATGAGTATGCTCCCTTGTGGTAAGCCATTTTCTTGTCACACCATTTACTCCCTTTCTCTCAAAGTTCATGGTGAAATAATTTGTTTTCTAATAAAGATTGTATCAGTCACACTCTGTGATGATCTTCCAGTATAATAAACATTTTGGCAGGGCATCCCATTAGCTCAGGCAAGAAAAGGAAGCAGAGATGCTACTTTTTTTCTCACCAATAACATTGTGCTGAGAATACCCACCAAGCTCTGGAGGACCCAGGTTTAATCCCTCTTCTGCTTAAGGGGATTTGAACTTGTCTCTCCACTTCCCTGACTGCCCTAACCACTAGGGTAAAGAATATTCTAGGGCAGGGCATTCTCAGTTCCTCATATTGAAACCATTTCACTTTGCATAGGTTAATTAAATATTCATGGGAACAGGAAGATGGCAAACCTATGCAAATGACTATGTATCTGCGTGGTATAGTCTTTCATTTGGGAGCAGAGGGCCTGGCTTCCATTATCCACATCAATGAATACTTAAATGAGAAATACAAGAAACATTCATAGAAGCAGGCACAGGAACTAAGGACTTCCTCTTCCAGGTGAATACTAACCACTGAACTAGAAATCATCCTCCTCATGACACAGGAAATGGTGAGATATATTATACAAATAAAACTGCTCCAACAAGAGAACTTTAGACTGGTCTGTCTTGAAACCTTGCACTGTGAATATTCACCCATAACTTGAGACTTGGGTTCAAGTTCCTTGAGAAGAAACTATGAACTTTAATTACTAAGGTGTGTACAGTCCATCCCTGGTTAAACAAAGGGCATTGCCCGTATTTCTTGCTCTTGCTTGCCTCCTTAATTTTTTATGCCTTTTTTAGGTGATCAAAGGGTGGTTGTGTTGATGAAGGGTGTATTTATTTTGTACAATATTTGTTAGGCACCATATTTGGATATTGCCTTTTTTGGTTGAGTCAGAAGGATGGCTGATTGCCTTGCACACATGCCTCACCATGGTGGCTTTCCCACCACTGACAGATTGTGCTGCTGAAGGGAAACTTGTGCTGTTGCTAATTTCATTGTATGGGGACTCACCACTCATCTCTTTGGTCAATGACATTCCCACCAATTTCCAACTAAACCTCCTCTTCATCAGTCCTAGTGAGACTGAGGTGAGCTTGGGTAACTCCACTAAGTAGATCTTTCAGATGAAGAAGGAAAAAGAATGTTTAGAATGGTTTTATTGGATTTCCATGTCAAGGTTTCGATGGAAAAGGGACTGCAGGGGTTCCATGAGGACACCAGAAGCTACATCCATGTTGGACAGAGCCAGTTTGGTTTGCCTCCAGGACAGACCTGCTACTGGACACAGTTGACATTGGTAGCATTAACATATTTAAGAAAAGGCAAAAAAATGCTACACAGGGGATGGGAGGAAAAAAAAAAGGAAAAATATGAGACACAATTTTGCAGACAATGAGCTCAGTGAAGAAGGAGGGGGAGGATGAGCTCCGGTCTCCCGCAGTCCATGGAGAAGACTGTGGTGAGGCAGCTGTCCCCTTGCAGCCTCTGGAGGTTCTCAGTGGAGCAGAGATCCAACTGCAGCTTGAGGAGGACCTGGTGTAGGTGGATGTGCCTTGAAGGAAGCTGCAGCCTGTGGAGAAGCCATGCTGGAGCAGACTCCTGGCAAGAACTGCAGGCCATAGAGAGGAGTCCATGCAGAGTAGGTTTCCTGGCAGGACATGTGAAACCTCAGGGAACCATATCAAAACAATTTGTGAAGAACTGCAGTTCATAAGAAGGACCCACACTGGAGAATTTCATAAAGGACAGAAGTTCATAGGAGAGACTCCACACTCAAGCAGGGCAAGAGCATGAAGAGGAAAGAGCAGCAAGGATAAAGAGCTGTGAACTGATCCCAAGCCCTATTTGATATACACTTGGGCCACTTTGAGGGAGAAGAGGGGAAGGTGTTTTTAGTTTTGTTCATATTTCTCTATTTCCCTCTCTAATTATTTGGCAATAAGTTAATTTCCCTGAGTCTAGCCCGTTTTGACCATGACTGTAAGTGATGTCCTTGTCCTTATCTTGACCCACGCGCTTTTAATCATATTTTCTCTTCCAATCCTGCTGAGAAGAATGATAGAGCAGCCTGGTGGGCACCTGGCAGCTAGCCAAGGTCAGCCCACCACAAGGGTTTTGTCACATCTACACTTTAATTATTTACAACAGAGTTGGCCTCATCTGAGCTAATCTGGGCTTTACTGTTAGTCAGTGGAGAGAAGCAAGATTTCCAAGAGGCAGCTTCATCTCATCCTAATGGAGACATAAATACAAAGCAGATGAGGCTTATCTTTTAAGCCCTTATTGCTCTGTGGACAGTCAAGGAAGCCTAGAGTGTATAACCCAGATGTAGGTATCTGCATCAAAGCTGCCAAGAGTTCAGAAGGTGGCTCCTATTGCTGTATTTTATTGTTTAATCAAGATTTATTTGTGGTCTGTGGTTCTGATTGCCCTGGAGACTTGAGATGGTACTGCATACTTGCAGTGGAGAAGAGCTTTGTAAGAAGAGCTTTGTAAAGGGGAAATACGAGTTCTGTTCATAGGATGCAATTCCGAGCAGTGATGAGTCCCAGTCTGGTAGCAAAGAGCACTGGTGGTACTGCCCCAGGTGCAGAGGCAACACTGATGCTTGAGTCAGGTTCTGGAGACATATTAGAAACCCTCAGAAAATCTCAAGTGTGGAATGACGCTGATACATTTCTCCAGAGTGAGCCTCTTTGCATCCATCCGAGGTTTCTCTTCCTCTCCTCCTTTATTGCTACAGAGACACCAGAAGCTTTAGGACACCTGGACCTCACTGACAGTTGGACCTCAAAGGCACCCAGGACATGAATCTGTTTCAAAAAGCAGCAGTTATTTTCCCTCATCTAGGTATGGATTTCAGGATAAGTGGTTGCAAAACATATCAGTGTTCAAGAAGTCACAAACTAAAAGGAAACAAGTGTCATGTCCATTCTTTGATCTTTATATAATTCTTATTCTTTGTTTTAATTAATATCAGATTTATTTAATGAAACTAAAATATGCTCACATCTGGCTTTAATCCCTATGTTTTCCTCACTCAGTAGACCATACTTCTGCACTTTCATAAAAACGTGAAGAATCAGGATGAACCTGAGCACACTGATAATGTTGTTTCATCTGGCTTCCCAAAGGCACAGTGCATCATTTCAGATGTTGCAAAGCTGAGTCACTGACACTGATGTGACTAATCTTAACGATGTGCTTTGATTCCATAATATGTCACTTTAAAGTTTGACATGTTTGATACATTCAGCTCAGCATTCCAGGGGAACTTTCTGTTCCCACAGTGAATCTACTCACTGGGAAGACAAACTTGTGTGTGGAAAAAAAAAAATTCCCAGCCCAGACCTTGAAACACACTAGCTAATTTTCCTTTAAACTTGTGTATGGACCAAATTTTGCCCTCATCAGTGGGATGCAATTTTCATTGAATATACTATTCATGTATCCAAAGGCAAAATTTGTTCCTATCTATCAATCTACCTACTATTTTATCTATTATCTGTCTGCTTAACTCTATTAATTAGTTAATGTTTGTAAAACACTCAAAAGATGTAAAGCCCTATAGAAATGCTAAGTATTATAATTATTGTTATCTGACTGCTGTATCTCTTTACCTATCTAGCTATCTACCTTCTCTATCTATTATAATAACAATAATACTTAACACTTATATACTGTTCTTAATCTTCAAAGTACTTTACAAACATTAACTAATTAATCTAATCTAGTCATCTTGCAAACAACTCTTTTAACAAACCAGTGGTTGTTTCTGTAAAGTAAAATTCTTTGCAAAAAGAAGGATTGTACTTTAGGGGGGTTATTTTGTTCAGTCTTGGCTATGATAACATAATAAATATGTATAGAAGCAAAGCAGCAGGAGGATGGATGAGAAAAGCTCCATCACTAGGTAAAATAGAACTTATAACATGTTGCAGTTACAGACCATGAAGGTGTCTCCTGGCCAGCTTATTCCTGAATTCTGTGCTGCCTTAATTTTAAGGCAGAGGCTCCTTGCTATAAAAATATGAAATGTTTTGTTGTTTTTTATAAAGATTTGCGAAATGTTTCCACAAATTTCCTTTTTCTAGATTATTCTCTAACCGAAGCAAGGCCAAGGTTGTCAAATGGAACAACTCAAGCTGAGCTCTTTAGTCCCACATCTGCAAAGTTAGTGTGGCAAATTTTTTTGTCCTTACAGAAACTGCTGTGATGGTGACACAGAAATTTCAACTTGTACATAAGGGCAATGGGGCAAGAAGTCCAAAACCATTGAGAGGAAGAGACCAGTTTACTTTTAAAATAAATGCATCCTGAATAGCTCTGCAGATATTAATCTAGAGTCACAGTGGCACTGAGAAAAGGCAGTGTGTGTTTTTAGAGACAGCATTCTGGAAGTGTAAAGTAGATGTCAAGAAATTTTGGGGATTTTTGGGTTACCTTGTGCTTCTAAAGAAATGAAGGTCACACGCTGCTTGACAATGGTCACCCAACTGCCTGACTTGGTTTTAGACTGTAATTTTCAAGAAATATCTTCTACAGCCAGGGGTAAGAGAGCTGTCCTGTGCCATTTGTATTGGGACTAAGACTCAGCCCTGGCTCTCTTACACCTGAGATGGGAGGTACAGACATGATGAAAGCTTATCCTGACTTTATGTGGATTATAACACCACCAGCACCAGAGAGAAGAAAATGAAACAAAATCAAATAGAAAAAAGAAATTGTTTTCCACTTGAGAAAAGGGAAGATTTCTTCTTATATTTTTCCCTTTTGTTACTTTCTCATTCTTCTTCTTCTTCTTCTTCTTCTTCTTCTTCTTCTTCTTCTTCTTCTTCTTCTTCTTCTTTCTGTCCTTCTTCTCCTTCTTCTTTTTCATGTTCTTTTCTCCTTCTCCTTCTGTGTCCCCTTTTTTCTTGTATTTTTATAGTTGTCCTACTCATTTATTTACTTACGTAGACAAAATATGCAGGGACAGTTCTGCAGTTCTGGTAAGACTTAACATAAAAAAACAGTTGAGATTCTCCACTGAGCTCTCCCAAGGCAGCCAGAAAAGCAGCAAATCTGTGACCACTATTGCACAGATAATGTTGTCTCTATTAGTTCCAAAAAGAAAAAAAAGACAAAAACAAACAAACAAACAACAAAAAATTATTTTACAATTTCCCAACATCTCTTCCTCCTAGGTTAACATAAATCATACCTCCTCCAACTAAAAAACTAAAAAAACTTTAATATTATGTTCTCAGGCTCTCTTGCAGCTATGGATACATTTTTCCCGGTACAAGCTTAAAGCACCACTTCACCACTGCAAAAGATTTCAGAAGTACAACTGCCTTTCTTGGAACAGCCTGGATAGAGCTGTCATCCTGCAATAGGTATGTTTTTAAATGAAAGATGAAACAAAGCAAAACAAAAAGGTGTCATTAAAGGCAGTGACACAGGGCTGAATTCAGGTTGTACGTCATTCATACAGAATAGAATGGCATATTGAGTTGGAGCAATTACAGGCGAATCAGGCTTCCAATACAATCAATGCAATAAGCAGCTGTGCTGTTTGTGTTACAAATTCACAGATGATCTGAATGTGGTTCCTGTCAGTCAGGCATGACAGCCAGCTAGGCTGAAATCCAGGTGATAGGGGCTCAGCCACACACTCCCCGAGTCACCTTGTACACAAGACCTAATCTAACCTCGACCTCCACATCTTGTTTTTTCTCTAGCAGTGCATTTCATAAATACAGGGCTTTGATGGTCTTGAATGTTATACCCAGCAGGGCTTGAAAACGAAAGTGCTGAGTTGAAGCTATGGTTGCAAATTAAAAACATGCACTCAGTTAACATCTACTAATAAGGGGTGCATTGAGGTGCAAGGCATATAGAAACCTTTAATTAAAGTTTGATGTTGGAAAAAAATAGATCAGGAATCTAGGAGACTTTGGCTAGAAGGACTGAAGATATCACCAAGTGTTTGCAAAATATTAGACTCCTGGAACACACTTGAAGAAGTGACTTATCTCAAAGGTGGACAGGTGAAGCTGATGCAGAAGGGACTTGGATCCCCTTTAGAGCAGCAGTAAAGGAATTATAAATTACCTGATTTTGGATAGGTGGGATAGGGCTCCCTGTTCTCACCTTGACCCTTGTATTCACTACAGAGTGTCTTTAACAGTGTCTTAAATACAACTACAGCTTCTCCTCCCCCCTACTACTCCTCTCTACTCCCTAGAAATGTTCCTGAAATGTTTCTCAGAGAAGGGGAAAAAGACCCCCTATATCTGAACACACAAAACCCCCCGTGCAGAAACCCAAACTCCCAGATTAGAATTCAAGGCACTTTACAGAGCAGCTGTTACTTACATGCTCCCCTCAGTGACACAGAGGAAGACAAGAACATGTTTTTAATTGCAAAGTCAAATGGTTATGCATGGGTCCTGTCATACTTGTGAGAACTTGTTCTTCCCCAACCCTCCCTCTCCTCCCGGCTGAGACAGCCTTGCCAAAACCTGGCTTGAGAGCGGTCACAGGGAAGCCTTGCAGGGATTTGGGGAGTAGACACCAATCCGTCAGAGGTGTCACCAGAACTGGATATATCTGCTGATCTGTTACCACTTGCTAATTATAGATTCGGCAGCTAATTGTCATAAATCTTGGTAAGAGATGTGGAATGAGGCAGAGTTTTTAAAGCAACATAGCCTGTATTGGTTTGCAGGAATGATCACCCTTATGCCAGAGCTCTGCTGCTCTGTGATACCCCAGTGAATACCTCTATTGTTGTGAGTGCCAATTTGCTCCCAAAAGCATTTCTGACATTCCTTTGCAAGAATGGTGAGTGTCCAGGACTGTAATACACTGACTTGTTGAAGGATTTCATTTAATAAACCCAGAGATGCTGGCAGTCGCAGCCAAACAGATGTTTTACAGGATGAAATCTTGCACCCTTCATCAGGCTCAACTTCTGGTCCACCCTTCAGAAAGAAAAGCTCAACTGTGCCAAGCAGGATTGAGGTCTCATGCCTTGACTGTGCAAACCACAAATTGGACACTGCTTCACTGAAAGTTAACACTCTTTGCATGTGATTCAGCCAGTCAGAGTTTGAACTTGGAAATAAAGGGATTTAGCAAGTTCGATTCAGCTTTTGGTATCCTTTCCAACATTTCAGCCATGTCTAGTTACCCACCATCTTACTTCACCTAATTTCAGTGCTTCTCTGAGTCTTGAAAACTGCAGTTCAGGGGGGAGAGGGTAAAGTCAAGCCTTCAACATCTCAAAGGATTTGAATTTACTTAAATGCTGAGCAACTTCTCAGGAAACCAAGTCCCTTCAGGGTATGTGCAGTTAAATATCCAAAAATAACTACTTGAAACTTTCTGTGCGTCTAAAGATCATGGGCTCTGTATTCATGTGAACCACTCTTCAGATAAAAGATCAGAACTAAATTTCTGTTATTGTTTGACTGGCTTTTCCTTTGGAAAAGGTAGAGTCAAGGTTGCATGCAGAATAAATATCTCTCTTAAAAAGTAACTCTTGGTTTTCAGAAATTTTGTTCTGCTTTTTATTTCTTAGTCCTTTTCCTGTTTTCAGTCAGTTTTTGTAATGCTTTCATCAAGTACAAGTTTTTATCTAGACCAAGATTACCAACTGCTTTTGGAAATAAAAAGTAATATCTGTCACATATTCCACTGAAATCTGCCAAATTTTCCAGGTAGAAAGACACAACAATCTATTTTAAGACTGGTTTTCACCAGATCTGGCTGAAAACTCCACAGTGGAATGTTTGTTTATTTTTCCAGATGAAAAAGCTGATTCATAGTAATTCAAACATTTTGCTGAGATGGTTTAGTTTTGATTCAGGTGTGACAAACTTCAAGCAGGGCACAATTAACTTCTAATGAGTAGATTCCTGCTAGGAATTAGACCTGCAAGGTGCTGTGGCCAGTTGGGAACCATCTCCTCTGGAGCCTGTCAGCACATCAGGATAGTGGCCACCAGGGAATGAGGAGCCTAAAAATGTTTAAACTATTCATGTTTAAAAGTCGTGATGTTTTCTGCTTGATGGAAAAGAAGACAGACGGAGGCCAGAACAGCATTACTCAATTCTTCCCTGAAGTTCCATGTCTGTCCATCTAGCTGTCTAAAAATCACAACCAATTGCTTTGTCAGGAAAAATTAAAAATAAGGGGTTTATTCTGAATGAGAAAGCAATTTAATACTAAAATACTGAAACCTGATCTACAGAGAATGATTTTGCTGTACAAAATATTAGGGCTCTTAGCAATCCGTGGCCATTAAGATGCATTAATTGATTAATTAGAAAAAGGGTTAATCCCTCTCTGGGAAATGTAAAATTACCTCTTGAGTATGAGGGGGGAAAATTTGCTCTGTATATTATTAAGCACACAGATGAAGCTCTTTCTGACTGAGTTCTGTGACCCACAGTTTTTATTTCTGAAGGCAAAAACTTTTGTGCACTGAAAGCAACCCATTTATCTTGCAGAAAGCAGAGATGCACATCAGCAGACACACACACACACAAAAAAATTAGCCTCCTACAAATTCAAACTGACAGAAAAAAAATGGTTGCAAAACATCAGTTTCGAAATTCATGCCACTGTAATTTTTCGGGAAAATCTTGAAAAGAACGTGAAATATGTTGTTTGCTTTACAGTGAGACAATTTTTAGTTCTAATTTCACCTAAAATCTCATAGGAAATATTTTTGGGTTGACATAATGCAAGTCAACTATCCTCAGCCATAATTCCCCTTGTTTTTTGGTAGTGCATGCTGTCTATGCCAGCTCTGTAATATCAGGATTGATGCAAAATGTCAGTGAACTGGATCATCAATAATTTTCCACAATGGAATGACTCTTGTGTAAAAGACTTATAAATAGTCTCAGAATCTGGAATAAAGTACCAGAAAATTTAGTTTTATTGATGCATTAATCCTCCATTTAGTACTGAACTCCTGCCTGAGCAAGGAAAACACCAGGAAACACATGGTGGCCCAAAGTACTAAAATCTCTTGCTTTGTTGTCCCTGGTGCTCTGGGGAGGCCAAATAAAGAGCTCCAAAGCATTCCCTGCTGCAGGTGGTCTCCTTCCAGCATGGTTACATCCCTACTCCTAAGCATGCATGTGTCTGGTGTGACAGCATGTGCATGTGGCTGCACACTCCTGTAAATCACATCACCCTCTCACTGACACGCTCCTGTCCCTCTGGAGCCGGCTGGGTCCCAGCTGTGCTCCAACAAACACACGTGTGTCCAAAAAAACAGAGCTTGGTCTTGCAGCTTCCATGCTTGGCAATCCCATTCCTTCCTTCTACCCAGATCCACTCCCAGCCACCACTGTGATGACAAATGCAGCACCAGGGTGAGACGAGTGGTTAAGTTAACAATGATTTAACACTTTGTAGGCTGCTGTCCCAGGTGATTATACATTCTTTGCATTCATTTGGCTGGAAATATGGAAAATTAATTAGTAGCAGAAGGGTATAACTTTGCCAGCCATTAACTGCATTCTAAGTAAGTGTTTTCTTTGTCTGGCAATATCTTACCTTGTCATTGTGCCAAAAATATCTCATAACTTGGTATTATATTGTCTGAAGACATCCTTTTCAATGACTTTATGAGTCAAATATTGTAATACCAGTAGGAAAATATTTTTTCCCCCTTCTTTTATTTTGTTTTTGTTGTTGATGAAAGGGGACATAGCTACATTTCTGAAGGACAAGTGTTTGGAACCAAAAGCTGCTTTTCTTTTTCATTGTCGATGAAAAATTAGAAAAAAATATCTCAGCTAGTGATTAAAAAGCCATGAAAAAGAGAGCCTAAAGTCTGAATACTAAAATATAAAATAATATAAAATACTAAACACTTAGACTCTCTAAAAGAGAGTAAGTCTAAATACTGTTGTTTACTTATTTTCTGATGGAAAGAAAAATACTGTGGATATCTTGGAAGGGAGAGAATCAAATTTGTCATCTGCCTCCAATCTTTATTTTATAGTAAGTAGTGCTGCAGCTGAGGTGTCTTCTATCTGCATATTTACTCTAGAACAAAGATTTATGTAGCCTGATGTGTTGCAGTATTAAAAATAAAAACCAAACAGTGAAAGACAAAACTTTCTGTCTTGTTCTAGACATGTTTTTAGAATGCTGTTATAAAGCACACAGATCCTAATCTGCTTGATGTCCATTAATCAACAGAGCTGCAATCACATTATCTTTCCTCCACTTGGGCCCTAATGCTTGATCCAAGCTTCTCCTTTCCATCACTTCTGGAGGTCTATAAACCCAGGCTGCTTTGGAAGGCAGGTGGGAGCAGAGGATATCTTCTGTTGACTCTCCTGTTTCTCTGGAACAGGTATTTTCTGGCTGCTGGATGTTAAGCTGCTCATGCTTCTGGCCACAGGTGTAAAATGCAACTCATGGGAACCAGAGGTGGATTTTCAGCATGACAAACATGGGCCAGGCAGAGCATTAGGTGCCTAATGGATGTGTTGCCCATTGTCTCACAGAGCTAGGGAGTGGTCTGAGATGATGTCTGGGATGTTTCTTCTTGACCCTGTGTGCAGAAGCACACACCATTCATCAGGCTCTCTGCTGCAAATCGCCCACGAGTACCTGCCTGCTTTCAGAATTAATCACTCATGACTTGGAAACACTTTCATCTGCTTAAACTTTCGTTCCCCCACCCTCTTTCCCTTCCTCGTGCTGAGATAAGGTACCATGGATGCTGCAAGTACAGTGGAGGTGCTGTCTAGATACCCAGAGCATCTCTGTGGACATGAGACTTGCCATGCACAAAAGGCATTGGCACGCGAGGCTGTTGGCAGGCTCATCTCCCACTCCCTTGGCCAAGGCTCCAGCCACAAAAGCCACGTCTACTCAGTTGAATGTGCTTTCAAATGTCAATGTCTGGACTGATTAGCAAATACAAGAAAAGATGACTGTGGCAAAACCCAAAAATGTCTAAGGGAGAATTTGAAAAGGGTTTTATGAAGTTGGTCTATGTAGACTTTGCTGAGTTTTCTTGCATTGCAACACAAAGTGATCCAAATTCCTCATTGTTAGTGGATCTTTGTGACGCCCATTCAGGGTCCGTGGAAGAGCAGTTTGGAGGAGATTTCTGGAGGTCAGCAGTCCAACCTCCATCCTGGAGATGACACATTTCCAACACCAAAGTAGGGCAACCATGGATTTATCTAGATGAGTCTTGAAAATCCCCAAGGATGGAGATTTCACAGTCTTGCTGGGCTGTAACCTGCTGGTCACATTCCCCCTAATGTAACCCAACAAAAAGTTTGCTATATTCACTGTTGTCTCACATTCAGTTTGGTGTCCTCCTTGAAGCTGGGCTGTTATTTAGCTTGTCCCTTGCCTCTGCTGCTTCACAGGGTTATTCCAACCCAGGGACAGAGATTATACTGTGTTTTCTGTACTACATGAAGTCTCTGCTGCCCTGGTCATCAAGTTTTTAAAAACCTGCCTGGCTTGAAGATTTACTGTTCAGGTTATCAGCTACGTGTAATATGCTCATTACCAGCTGCTAAATGGACATTGAGCTGCATTTGACTACCATTTGTACTCAGTATCAAGCCAATTTTCTACTTGTTTGGTAGTTTATTTCTTTTCCAGCTTCCTAATGATAATTCTGTGGGTGACAAAATCCTTATATATTAAAGATATGCAATATCTGCTGCTCTTGCCTTGCTCTCACAGCCAGTCAATTAATGAAGAATTCAATTACAGAAGGCAATTAGGTTGGTTAACAATGATTTGCCCTAGACAAATCCTTCCAGACTGTTTATGATTTCTTCTTGTCTTTCAGTAGATTGGAAGTGGACACCAGGAGGATATGCTCCCAGACCCTTCAAGGGCCTGAGGTGAGACTGACCAGTTTATAATTCCCTGGTCTTCTCTTTATTCACATTCTCATGGAATAGTTTATATGCCTTTAGGTGGTTTTAGGTCCAGTGGAGCTTTGACCTTCCTGATGTTATCAAGATGGAAGTATTAACTCTAACCTGATGCAAGAAAGAACATGGGAAGACATAGGATTTCTTGAGACCTTTGCCTGTGGACGGCGTGTGTGCTCTTGTAGCTCATCCTGGAGACACAGGAAGACCCACCAGGCCTTACAACTTTTCACAGAAGTTTTTCAAGAGGTTTGTTTTATGGTTGACGTGTGAAGCCATACAGTTCCTTCCCCTCTCTGTGTTCTGTGTGTTGGAAAGCCACCTCCCCTTGGTATGGCACTCACAGAAAATGTGTCTGGTTGAGGGGGAAGTGGGCTTGCAAACCCTCTTTTGTACAAGGCACAAAGGAAAAGGGGTGGCTTGTAGTCTGCAGCAAAACGAGAGGAGGCTCTCTGCTCTCTTCAAAGGGCTTCCTCTTCCCCTTCTCTCTCTATTGTGAATTCTTTAAAAAGACCACCCTTCCCTTCTGCAGAGTGAAAACATCAAAGGGAATGGTGTGGTGGGGTATTTCCTTGTGAACACTGACTTACCTTACAAAGGTGAGGAGTTCACAGGAGGTTCTCTCTTGTGAAGCATGTTCTGGCTGCCTGGCTTTGAATGCTGAGCTCACTGGGAAAATGTTCTTACATCTTCAGGCAAGCAGCTTTGCTGCAAAGCCAAATCTCTTCCTCTCCTTCCCACTTTCAACTTACCCAGTAATATTTTATTTTATTTTATTTTATTTTATTTTATTTTAATTTTATTTTATTTATATTAAATTGTGTTTTTTATTTTATAATTTTATACTAATTTATTTCATCTTTCATTTAATTTGACTTCATATTTATTTTATTTTGAACAGCACTAAAACTTTCTAGGTCTTGAGGGTTGTGTGAGTTTTTATTTTTATATGGAGGTAGTAAAAAAAACTGAAGTACAACAGAAAATTAAGATTTTCCACAAAAATTTGATGTTAAAAGATTCAGTCTTTTATTTATAAAGGTACATTTACATGTGAGAATGTGACTTCATCCTATCCCAGGATATGGAGAAGAGATAAGTTTGCTCATGCTGGTTTCAGCATAAGATTTTGGTTGTTTTATTAGCTAATAAGCTTAGCAAGAACAGTCAGCAATCAACCAGCTGTATCAAATTCTTCAGTGAGCTGGAGTTTAAATTTAATGTCATTAGAATAGCTCCAAAAGCCTCAATTTCCTCTGGTTTTGGGCAAACTTGGTGGCAATTAAAACTGTAACAGTTTTTTTTTCCTGTTTGCATTTTTATCCTTAAGGGTAGAGCTGTCATCCAAAAATCAGAGGCTAAAACCTGTCTGAAGTCAAGGATAAGGCCAGAAAACCCTCTTCAGCCCATCATGCAATATCTTTTAATGCTTGCTCTATGATAGAAAAAATTATATGTAATTAAAAATATATAAAATATATATTGTGTATATATATATATATATATAATTTGTAAAGACAGTCAATGAATAGATTCATTTTATCCATTAAACCCTTGAGGATGAGTCTCCATGGTTTACCTTGGAGCAAATATATTAGTTCTTATATCCCATGGATTTTTGGAGGTTCACAGTCCTGTTGCAAGGATCATTCATCTCCTCAGGAAGCCACTGCTCCAGCACTGCATTGTGCTGAAAGTCAAACTCAGGTTGATTTTCACAGTGGCAAAGTTTTGAAGAAGGGTAAAAGAGGCTGGAAACTGCTGGGAATTGCTAATCAACAATGAGATTTACCAAAACCACCCAGGATTTCAGCTCAAGCATGTTATCCTGGAGCAGCCAAGTGGAGATGTCAGCTTAAACACCATGTCCCTGAGTCTCAGTACCAAACGTTTGGAATCTGCGAATTTGCTATCTAGACCTAAAAAAAAAAAAAAAAAAAAAAACAAAAAACAAAAAAACAAGGCAGCAATAAAAAAAAATCATAATATCTATTTTATTCACAATCCAATGTTAGGTCAGTGGTCAGACTGATAGACCTGAGAAGACTTTTCCAACCGTAATCATTCCATGATTCTAAACATGAGCTTCATCCAAGATGCCTCAGAGTCCAGAGGTTTGTTTCACACTAAATCCCAGCTGTGACTCACAGTCTCACAGCAAAATTCATATAAATGTGTGGATGACACTGGGTGTGAGTTGAGTGGGGAAGGGAAAGCTAAGAACAAATCCTCTCTGTTCAGGTGACAGTCATGAACCTTACCAGTCCATCAGAGTAAAGAGCAAGGGGAATCCTTAATTGGGAGCTAAATGCGAAGGATCTGATTTTAACCCACATGGTGCAGGTTGGCTAGAGCATGTGAGCCTTTCTAAAGTCAGAGATGCTGAATGGAGAAATAGTTTCTGCTCTTGTCAGCACTTTGGTCTGTGTGTGGTTTCCCCGTTGCCATTAGCTCCAGGCGTTTTGGAAATGGTATTCCTCCTGCAAGGCAGAGTGGGAAGGGCTGACAAGGTGGGTTAAAATATTGAGTCATGAGGATGATTAATCAAGGGTCTTCTGCAGAATTTCTGTTTGGTATTAGTTTTTTTTTTTTGGTCTCACAGCAATGAGCAGCCTCCAGTGGGCCCCCCGGCAGCAAGTGGGCACTCACAGGTTTTCAGGTCAGAGTACTTGACCTCAAGACTGCTGTCTCTTCAGGTTGGATTGCTTCAATTTGAGAAGGTTATTAACTAGGAGGCAATCTGAAGTTTACTTTGTGCTGATGTTGTTGCCAATAAGGGTTGGGAGATAGTCCCTGGCTGAAGACTGTAGAGTAAGAGGATGAGTAGCAGGAGGTGAGAAGTAAGGGTTGCACAGCCTTTTAGTCCTCAGCACCCTGAAGACTCTACCTGGAGCAAATTCAAGGCTTCCTAGGAAAAAGGATAAGAAATATTCTTGTGGTTGTCCAGCAGTAAGTCATCCTAAAGCCATCCAGCTCATCCTGAGCCAGTCCTCACCAGTGACTTCATCCTGTACCTGCTGCAAGATGCTGAGCCCTCCTTGTACATTTGAGGGGCTGCAGACACTGACTTGGCATGCAAGGACTAAACACACAGCAGCTGCTCACTTTTAATTTTAAAGGAGAATCAAAGAATAATTCGGTTTGGAAGGGACCATAAAAATCATCCAGTTCCAACCTCCCTGCTGTGGCAGGGACATCTTCCTCTAGAGAAGAGAGAAATCATTAAAATGGCAAGGACAAATAAAACACTTTGAGGAGCAGAATACAGCCTTCCTCTACCCCTGGTATTGTTTAGTAACTTGAGGTTACATTTTGGGCTGCTGTTCAGAAAATTCAACTAACCCTGGTAGGAAAATGGTGACACTTAGCTGCAAGATAAATAAATAAATTATTCAAGGACCAACCACTCCTTTAAGCATTTTACCCCTTGGGCTGAAAACACTTGAACAAGTCTCATGTCACTTGCATATGATACAAAACACATTTCCTTCCTCAGAGAAAACAATTTTAATTAATTCTTAAAAAAAAACATTTCTGCCAAATCTAATCTGGTCGAGTGTGTGCATCAAATTCCTGCAGCACTCAGCCTGTGTCCTATAAAACTTGTAATGACTGATTTTTACTCTTTTTGCACTGGTTGTAAAGAGATGGATTCAAAGGCATTCCTTCTCATGCAGGTCCAGATTTAAGCACATGTTTAACAAACAGTGATGTATTTTGCTGAACTGGGGCCTTGTATAGGACAGATGAATCTGAGCCCTTTTTTGTCATTCTGTTTTTGAGTAAACATTTCTGCAATGTAACATTAATTATGGATTCTCTACCTTGAATCCGTATTGCGTTTAGGCTGCTATTCCCTGTTAAATCATCTTCCTTGACTTGTGAAATTCAGGCTGCCTTTGTTAGATTAAAGTCTTTTTATCTGACCTGCCTTTAAGCTTCATCTACTTAGTCATATCACTGGGTAGGTAACAGAAAATTGCCAATATGTCACCCAGTGGGTAAATCAATTCATGAAAGGAGGCCTAGTGCTTTTAGATTGACTGCAGAATGGCTCTTTTCTTTTTTTTTCCAAGCATATCTTCCTCAGCACACCTGGGTATTCCTCCTGAGGGCTCAGGAAAAAAGTTTGAATTGCCTTGTTCTTTATTAGCTACATCCCGTCTCCTTTATATTACAGGTGAACGTGATTTGCTCCACAGTGCGGTGTATTCCTGAGAGAGGGACTGAAAGGAAAAGGGCAAATTATCCTCACAGTGATGTAGAAAGCAGGAAAAGAGCTAGCTGGAAAATTATCACCAGTAAAAATCTGGGATGTTGTCTGAATATGTTTGAGAGGCAGCACCACCCCAGCTGGGGTGAGCTTGAGGCACAGGTGAACTCTTGCTGGAGAAATAAGACCAAAACTCTTAAAAGACAAGATATCTCAGGTGCTAATTCCAGAAATTTTTAGAAAAAAGAAGCTCTTATTTTCAAAAAGCCCCCAAAACCATCTATCCAGGGTAATGAATTGGTCAGTGAAGTACTGGAAAAAAGTGGAGCATTTTTTATCTGTCCATTGCAAAGTATATCAAAACCCTCTAGGAGCTCCATGGGAAGATACTCAAGAGAGCAAGGTGGAGCTGGATATTTTCACTGGACAACAACAGGTTTTGTATGAAAATATTTGGGGAAACTGAGGCAAGAAAATGTATCTAATATCTTGCTCTTTTCTTTCAACCCAGGTACCTTATTTACGCCTTATAAAATAGGTTGTTTGAATCACACAGTGATGTGGGTTGGAAGAGACCTTAAAGATCATCTGATTCCAGCTCTCCTGCCGTGGCAAGGGACACCTTCCACTAGACCAGGTTGCTCAAAGACCTGCCCAACCTGGCCTTGAACACTCCCAGGGATGAAGCATCCACAACTTCCTTGGGCACCCATGCCAGGACCTCACCACCTTCACAGTGAAGAATTTCTTCCTAATATCTGATCTAAACCTGACCTCTGCGAATTTAAAGAAATGGAGACAGTTTGAAACTCCTTCCTCTGACTGGTGTTGTTGATTTCACCTCCACTGAATAAGGAGCTGTCAAATGTTGGTGTTCTTGAATTCGTCTTCTCAAGATGATGCTAAATCACGGGACACCTGAACAGAAGAGTTTTTGTTCACACTGCCAGGGCTGCAAACTGCAAACTCATTGCACTGAGAGCAGGAGGCATCAATCCAAGGGTATCTAAAGTGCAACAACAAATCCACCTGGAGAAGGAGGAGAACAGAGAACAACAGAAAACGAGCTTTACTAGGACCACACACGTGTACTTTTGTGCGATGTCATGGGTAGAAGGCAGAGGAAGAAGTAAAAGTCATGATCTCCCTGTTCCCCCAAACTGCAACAATGCCTGTGGAACAAAACACTGCAAGGCTCAGTTTTCCCAGGCTACATCTAGACTCTGGAAACAGAAATCTTGAGCCAGTGGAGATATTTCTGCAAAAATATTTAGCAGTAGCAAATTGAATTCTCAGTTTCAGAAGACTTTAAATTTTTTTTGCACAAATTAAAAATAATGCCTATGTACTTGGATTTAATTTTTTTTTTTTAAGGAAAATGAGGTCCTCCCCTACCTTAGAATTTTAAAAATTAGCCAGAAAGCAGACAAAGCATCTTTTTGGCCAACAACTCAAAATTTTTAAATAATTACTTCTGATTCTGATCTAATGCTTCTTGAAAATGCTTTGAAAATGTCAAGCAGTATACTCCTTGTGCTGTGATCTATATGTCTGTCACAGACAAGAAATATAAAATTTTTGAAATTCTTCCTCTGAAAAATTTTTGGGCACTGTGATCCTTCTTGTTCATTCCCTTAAAGTCGGAATCAGAAATAGCTCATTAAAACCTATGTGTTTTTTTCAGTGTAAGTGAAAGCAAAATCAAACTGCATGTATCTGATATACATTAACTTAAAGTCTGCTATTAAACCACAAGTCATGAAAGACTATGGGAAATCTGAACCCCTGCTGATCTTTGCTAATTCTATAAAGAGTCTATTTAATTTCCTCAGGAAAACAAGGCAAATCTTCCCTTGAGGGCATATGCATTTTTGAATGGGCTACAAGTGAGTCCCTAAGGGCTCAGTTATCACTGATCACAGTTTGGTCTGTTGGATATTGCTAAGGGAAATTTAGTGTGATTGTCTGTGATCACTGGCATGTGCTCATACCCATTAGGAGACCTATTCAGCCCACTGACATTTGGTTCCTAGGAGAATAGGGTAGCTGCTCTCAAAACATTTTGACTTAGCAGTATTTTTTTTTTGTTCCCTTCCCACTCCTTCTCCCCCTCCCTCCCTGTGGGTTTTTTTCAGGCAGAGGAGCAGATGTTCATGATCAGAAAAGAGCTTGTACAGGGAGCTGCCACACTGGGCAGGCAGTGCTGTGTTCTAAGAAAATGCAGCATAACAAAACCACTCTTCTTCCAGTCTGGTTAATTTTCTCTATTACTCTTTTCTAGGCAGTTGCAGGAGTGACATAGGAAACCAATAATATCATCTCCACCTGCATCTATTGTGCAGAGAAGTGAGTTTTATAGACTTCTCTCTGAACCACAGGTGCCTGGTCTGGCCCAAAACCAACAGTGGCTTCAGGACTGGTGTGGGGCAGTGTTGCCCTTATCACTACAACTTGACTTTATAGGTCATTCCCAAAAATTTCTGTCTCTCTCCTGGAGATTTGCAGTCTCAAAGAATGGTTTCACTGACATCACAGATTACAGCCAATGTAGACATGCAACGGGAACTAGTAGTGACACTTGTGTAGTTGGTGATAGCAAATATAGAACAAGTTATAAATGTGTGAGAGGTGAAATACAGATATTTCACCTTTAGAGCATTCAGTCCATTGGATGCAAGTAGGAAGCAAGGACTGGTGTTCTACAGTCTCCTGAATGACAGGTTACATATTCACAGAGGTATCTGCTGGGTATAAAATAGAAAATTTGCTTTCTTATCTGCAGAATTTGGATCTAGGTCTCACTGCAACATCCTTTGGGGCTTAATGAAGCACAGCTCTCATAGTTGCTGTTTTGTCAAGATGTGTTGAGTTACAGGATAGGACTGGGGCAAACATCATCTAAAAAACACAGCCTAAAGTTCCAAGACTTATATAGAAGCAGAAAAAAGGAAAAAAAAAAAAAAAGGAAAAGGAAGATCCAGCAATTTAAATTTTGGTAAAACCACCAAAGCCATCAAACAATCTTTCTTCATTCTTTGTGTAACCTTCTGGTTCTGACTTAGTGTTAGATTCAAAGAGACACATTTTTTTTTTCCACTCCTACTTCATCAGTTTTAATGATTTAGGCATTTTTTTTCAATAAAAGAGAGCAAGCTGTGGAAACCAAAACCAATGTGGCTGATCCTTGCTTGTGTGTTTGCCTCTTGTAGACTTGCCAGATCCCAGTGCTTTGCCTAAAGACTTTCTCCGTTAGGACAGACTGCAGAGCAACTTGTTTTCTTCTTGCATGTGCGTCAGTGAGAAGTTTAGGGCTGGTCTCCAGAATGGGTGGGGAAACAATCCAGGTGTGAAAATGCATGCATGTAGATGCTTGCAATTAAACTGTACCCACAGTTGCAGACAATATTTTTTTTCCCCTTCCAGCTGTAGCTTTGCCTTTAGCTGGTTTCAATCCTGCAGTTGAGTGCTGCTGAATTTCCAGCATTTATTTAGGTGCTGTTTTGCTGGACATGTGGTCCAGTAAGTACAACTGTTTCCCGCCCATATACAGCTGGACCTTTGCATTGATCTCTGCTCCTTGCAGAGGCCATGGCAGCCTGACACCACCCATCCCCTAGAATTTGGCATGGCTTGGTTTTGTTCCTGAAAATATTTAGACCAGATTTGATACTGAGGCTTTTCTTCTACATACACGCTTCTCCCACCTCACCTTTTTTCTATAATCCTGTGCTTGACAAAGTTTGGGTAATACAAGTGAAAGGAAAGAATAAGCTGAGAAAAAAGCAACAAGACAACTTTAACTATTAAATGGTTAGGTGGATTATGGAGGAATCAGCTGCTACCTGAATTAAAGACCTGGTAAAGACTTGCAGCTGTAGTAAAGCTCAACTCCAGAATTTTAGGTCTTTAGTAATGGCCAAAACTACTGATGCAAGGGAAAAAAAAATGCAAATGGAGAACTGCTCTACAGCTGCTTGGTCTACTTTACCATTATGGGAAAATTTTTCTGAATCTTTGGGAATTATAGGAAGACACAAGGCTTGGCTCTTTCAAGAGGTGTAGCTTAGCTTATCATGGTTTAACACAAACCCAAGACAGATGGGAAGAAGACACTATGTCATTAAGGTCCAATGACAAGGTGCTGTGGAAGAGGATTAGGAGAAACATCTAGAGAAGGGTCCAGGATATTTATGTAGCAGCTTTCTCTTTATCCTTAGCATCCTGAAAAAGGTGGGCACACACTTCATATTCGAGACAAATATGTGATCAGAATTTCCGCATGTTTTTTTGATACGTTATGAAGTTTAATTTGTGAGAGATGACTTTGTAGGTCATTGGAAGAAAAAAAAATCTATTTGGAGGAGAACACCACTGCAAGAAGAGAGAGACATTCCTTAAACATAATGTGGTTTTCCAGTGGAATCACTTCTCATCTTCAGAGTATCACCTGTTGCATAAACACATTGCTACAAAGGTAACAACTAGAAATAATTTTTTTTTAAATCCTTATATTCCCAAAGGCAAAATAGTTCTGTGGTGTGAAGATACGACTCTCACCTGACACAGTGCCATTAGTTCAGCTGGAGAGAATTGCCTGTGGGCAAACATCAAACTGTGATGGATTAGGTTATATTTTTTTCCACGCAGGTGTCTCTGAGTAACTTTTTGTAAATCCTTGGAGATGAAAAATCAGGGAATAAATTAATCATATTGTGTTATTAAAAAGATTTACTGAGCAGCACCCAGTGGTTTAATTGGGTGGTCCCTAAAATGCCTAAATTTTGGGGGATTGCTATGGTTGTAAAACCTCTCTTTGCATGGTGGTTCTACAAGGAGGGGTTTTTTTTCCTTCTCCCTCTATTCCACCAGTGTGGGGGTGATAACACTGCAAAGAAGAATATGTTGTTGGTGACTTATCACAATTTTAAATTTCTGGTAACTGGCACATACTACATGCTACTACAAATGAAGCTGATCTGTGCAACATGTTGGATAATGGAATGGTGCTAATTAAGAGACAGTGAGAATTATATCAACCCCATATGACTGTCACAAGTAAACCCATGGAGCAGGCCAGGGAATGGTAATAAAAAGAGTATCACGGTCTCAACATTGCCTGAAGGGGAAGTCTCATAAAGCTTTACTATAAAATTTATCTGACATATTTCCAGGCAGTAATTATACTTCTGATTTATATGTGTTTAATATCACTTATGCTATATATTTTTTTCCTCAAAAGACTCTTGGAAGCTTTTTGTTGTACTGTCATTTTATCTTTCTTGAAAATGAAGCTAGGTAACTGTGGCGTCAGATCACTTTCTCAGCATTCACATTAGACAACGTTTTGGGTTTGTTATGTATTTTTTTTAAATTTCAAAGCATATAACAAATCATCTTCAAGCAACAGCTCTCCAATTTTTCTCTTCAATATGCAGTACAACAGACTGACAGGAGAACTGGTTGAGTCACCATCCCTGGAGGTATTTAAAAGGCATGAGGATGTGGCACTTGAGGACATGGTTTACTGGTGGGCTTGGCAGTGCTGGGACAAGAGCTGGATTTGATGTTCTCAGAGGTCTTTTCCAACCTAAATGATTCTATTCCTATACAAGATATTTAAACATTTCTTCGCTGTAGTGAGACTTATGAAGAGTCATGAATTTAACAGCACTCAGAAAGATATCTGTGAAAAATCACCCAGTGCAGTTAGCCCAGACTTTGAATATCAGGTCATGCTGAGCACCAAGACTGCCAGGCCGTGACAGACAGGAGGGATGTGGAGTTCAGCAGCCTGCCTTCCAACAGGGCTCAGTTTGGGATCCAAGTCATCTTCCAAGTGTGGGTTAGCATTCTAGTGTCCTTGCAAGCCCCTGGGCATGTGCAGCTGGGGTGGCCACTGACTGTCTCAGCATGCAGAGCTCTAGGGCAGGAGAGGAGATGCAATCTGGGGATGCAAATGAGTGACTGGCAAGCCCTGGGAATGAGGTGGGAACACTGCAGTGATTCTCAAGTGGCACAGGCTTGCAAATGCCAGTCACAGGGGTGAAATGAGGGCTGTAGAAGGAGGGAGACACTGTGAGAGTGCATCTTCCTGTGGCATGTGGAGCAGCAGCACAGAAATGCAGCTGACTAACTCACCTTGCAGGAACACAGTCCTGAATACTGTGCTAGGACGTCTCCTGCACTTCTAAGATACAGAACTGGCTGATTACCAGGACTCAAAGAGCTGTAGTCACCAGATTTGACATTCATGTGAGCATTAAAGAGTTTTGAAGGGGGTTTAAACAAAAGAGGGGAACAGAGAGACCCCCAAACTTCAGCCACCTTGGTTTGCTAATCTGACATGTGGCTTCACATCTGAGCTTCTGGATTCCTGGGCTATTTTTGGTGAGAACCAGAGTTACAGATAGTGAAGTTTTGGACTTCTAGGGAAAGGTTCATAGGTTACTTTCCTCTTTCCAAGAGAATACTGACAATTTTTTGGCAAACTGAAAAAATGGTTATGTGTGAACCTAAGAAGGAAGCTGAGGAAAGTTGCTATCATTTGTAATTAATGTTAATCTTGGTGGAGGTAGCGCTGATGACCAAATCCCTGACGTTATCTTAAGGCTTTTGAAATAGCTTTCAAGGCAGAAGTGTTCCTTGGAATGCATTATTATTCTCAGATAAAGATGAGACTTTATCAGCTTGCTACTGTAATTTTGATGATTTTTAGCCTACAATCCTCCAAATTAAAATAGGAAAACACAATTGTCCCCATCAACAAATGATGGCATGAAAAGAGACAGAAGGGCAGAAGGACTTTTCCAGGCCAAAGGATCTCATGTCAGACCAAATTTAATCATATAATTTAATAATGTTAGACCAAATTTAATCATAATCACACAACAGGAAACTTCCTGGTAAAGGTGGATTGAGTTTGTGCATTAAAAATATCCTCAGAAACTCCAGCAAATGTTAAATAAACTTCTGCTGCTTCCAGCTTTTGGACAAGTCAGTCTGGTAAATGGAAGGATGCTCAAACACTTCTGCTCTGTTTGGTATTCTCACTTGCACTGAGGTCAGACTCCATGGAAATATCAGAGATATTTCTCTCACCCACACATGGCAGCTGCCTGAAACTGTATAGCTGAGGTCAGCATAGTTTTCATGCCCCCCACTCTTCCCAGTTTTATGGATTTACCAGTAAGATGTCTAAACAGTTTGTGAAGGACCTCCTGAATTAGTACACCATTAGGCACAATGGAAGCCATAATAAAAATTTGCTAATCAGCCTGGTATGTAAAAATGCACTTAAATTGTGCATTTCAATATTGGCATGAAAGCTGCAGTTGCTCATACTCTGCTTCAGACTCTTCTGCTGAGGACCAGCAATCTTGGAAGAGGGACAGTACTGAGAGAGGGGAATTTCAGAAATTCACCAGCTAATTTTAATCTACGCTGCAGGAGAGTCAGAATTTGTGTAACTTTGAGGCCAGGCTGTTGCAGCTGAACTGAGCCTCTGTCTCAATGATTTTGCATTCATGTTGCCAGCAGACTTTATTTTGCACTGGCGAAACACCAGGTCTTTCCCTAGTAAAACCACCCCGTGACATTACTTCTGGAAGACAACCACAAAACCTAATCCCTTAATCCCACTTGAGAAAGCTGTTTTAAATGGGAAGCAGAGTTGTGTTCACTTCCATGCTCACATGACTGATTCTGATCTCAGTTCTGCCAGCACAAATTGAAACACTGACTCTAACATGGCAAAATTTGCTCTCAATCTGGCCCAGATACGGTAATTTCCATCTGTGCATAAAGTGGCTCCATGCTGCCCTGATAGGTGCATCAGAGGCATGAGATACAATCTGTATCCCATTATTGGCAAAAGCATGAACTGAATTGGGAGATATAATTTCAAAAAACTCTTTTAAATTTTTTTCATTATTTTCTTTTCCCCCAAAACCAGAGAGAGGTGAGGCCACATATCTGAGGGATTACAGGTTCACGTACAGGATCATAGTGGAATGACTTGAAGCTGAAAGAGAGTAGGTATAGATTGGATATTAGAAAGAAATTTTTTATTATGACAGTGGTGAGGTCCTGGTACAGGCTGCCCAGGGAAGCTGTGGCTGCCCCATCCTTGGAAGTGTTCAAGACCAGGCTGGATGGGGCTCTGAGCAACCTGGGATAGTGGAAGGTGTTCCTGCCCATGACATGGGGGTTAGAACTAGATAATCTTTAAAGTCCTTTCCAACCAAGCCATTCTTTGATTCTTTGATCATGTCTGCTTGTTTTGGAGCAAATTCTTAGATTTTTAGCACATGGTTTCATTTGTAAACCATTCTCAGATGGATGGTTTTCTCTAACTTTTTTTCTAACTTTTTCTAACTTTTTCTAACTTTCTTCCTAATCAGTATTCTGTATTGTATAAAATTTATGATAAATTCCATTTTGCTCCAGAGCAGCATGTAGAGAACAAAAACCATGACTCTTGTACAAGTTATGCAAAGTGGTGCCTCCAGACAGTTTGCCCTGCATCTTGCATGAGCAATTGTGTAATTGAGAACATCATCTGTTCATTAAAAAGACTTTGGAGGTCGGGATCACATGCCAGGGTTGTAAAGGAAAAAAGACAATATCATTATTGAAAATTTAAGGCGAGAAAAGGACAATTAAAAAATCCAACTTTCTATGTGTCAGGAATAAATAAAATCTTTGTGTTCCAACTCACCACCTTGGCATATATATTGTTCATGGAGTGGATTTCCCTCCTATTCCCTGTGCTTTTTCCATCCGGTGTAAGGAGCTCATGTTGCTTACTCTGTGTTTTTGGTATCATGGGAAGGTAGAGAAAACTAGAGAGTCTCCAGGGAGAGTCAGGAAATGTCTGCTGTGGTTCATAATGGCTTCACCAAATCAGCGATGACATTTAAATAGTGTTTATAAAGTGTATTTAAGTCTTCGGGTGAAGTGAAAAGACATTATCATTAATATATTAATATCCTGTGGCTTCTTATGAGCCTATGTTTTTTTAATCTTGAATAGAAGTGGTTTATAATAGTTTTTCCAGAAATAATCCTTCTTTTTCTATTTTCTTCCCCACCTCTGGGACTGACACTTTTTATAAACAGCCTCCAGCTGTCGTTGCGACTTGGTGCTGACACTACCAGGGACCTAGCAGGACTCCAAGAATGTGAATTCTTCATCTCAGTAAGGAAATAAGAGCTAACACCTTACTTCCAGCAATATATGCTTGGTTTATTATATTTATTGCTTCAATTCCATTGTGTTGTATTAATTTCACCTTATTCAGTCCATCAAAACTGAAGAAATGCTCATCTCCTGATAGCAACTGGAAATTTTCACCTAATTTGAAGCCATATCTTAGGTTAGGAGGAATCCTTTTCTTCCAAAGTACCTTTTTTTAATCTGATAGGTTTGAACCTAACAGTTTTAAAAAGTGGTTATTACTTGGATTAGTGGTGCAAAATGGTTGCATAACTGGTTCCCACAAGGCAAAACAGACAGTGTCATGGAAAATAGCACTTATTAACACTAAGGGCCAGATCTGATCAAACAGAAGGCAGGGGAATGCTGTGACTATACTGGAAGCAACACTTGGTGATGAAACCCAGCACAGAATCAGATTGCTAGAAATGGGATGAAACTCACTGGTTCACGCTGCCTCCTTGAGACTGCTAGGGTTTTTCCTTGGGAAAATATGTCTTGACTTCTTTATATGTGCTAAAATGCACTGAAACTCACTACTGCTTTTGTCAGGCTCTTTACAGACAAAGTGACTTCAATATGAAGAAAGGGTTACAAACACAGGCCTGCTCCAGGACAGCAAATGTGCAACTTTTCCTCCTCAGTAATCCCTCATTTTATCCAGAGGTTGTTGCAAGATGAAAAAATATCCCACAGATTTATGTCTGCACTATTTAGTCCAGATAAAAGTAATATCAGCACAGGATCACATGCTGAGACTTGTAGATTCACTTATAAATTTTGCTGTCCACAGATGATCATTTTAGTTATATTAATTATCCCAAATCCATGCTGGGATTGTTGGGTTCTGTCTTGCACTGTTCTCTTTCATCCTGTTCTATTCTATCCTATTTTATCCCAGCCTAGCCTAGTCGATTCTATCCTATCCCAATCCCATGTAATGGGGAACTCCTGAAATTTTGTTACTAGTCTGTTCTTCATGTCTAACAGGCAACTGAAACTTTTTAGTCTGATTTTGTAAAGAAATCAGACTAAGCGAAAATGAGAAGTTATCAAAATTAACCCTTTGCAATAACTTTCCTTATTAATAATTTTCAAATAAGGTCAAATGTGACCAGGCAAGGGAAGATTTTGGTGGGGGGGGGGCTGGGGAATAGACAAAAATTAGGGCAATTTTTTTTCTCGATACATAAATTTATTAAATCAGGAAATGTATTTTAAAAAATTATTAGTACTCATATTTTTTATTTTCATATTTTTTGCATTATTTTATCAGGAGTCATAAACAATTTTTGTTTTAATTATTAATTTGTACTTGTTTTCTTGATATATGACCTTTTATAACACAAAATCTTACTTTCTCTTAGTAAATTATCAATTCATATTTTATAATCAGTTTTTATTACAGGTCATCTATCATGTTGATTAAAATATCCAAATGAAATTTAAGAACTGAAGCTACAACTTCTCTTAATTCTGCAGATCAGTATATGTGCAATCTTAACTAAAAATTTTTACTTTTTTTCACATTTTCCTGATTTTATTTTTGGAAATTATTTAACCTGCCCTGTAAAATATGGTGGAATGAAACAATCTCTCAACGTTGCATAAAACGTAGAAAAACATTTGTGCTTATGCTGTGTGCACAAATCTGTCATTTGCTGTCACATTAAATATTGAAAATTTGTATTTTTGTTAGTAGGGTAAATATAATAATACAGATATATGTCTATACTCAGTTCAGTAATTTCCCAAGATTTCTAAGTGTGAGAACTCAAAATGTAGATTAATAAATGTGTATTTAAATATTTAAACACGGGAGTTCTTTTTAAAAGTGCTGAGAATATTACATTTCCCAGGTATGATTGCGCTCGCTCCTAACTTTGGGAAACCAAGTTCCTCATTAAGACAATTAAAGTATGTGAGGCCAAGTTTTGGTCTTGTTTCTTTCTGTCCATAAATCGGCATTACAGCTCATGTCAACACTTTGAATGACCATCTCCTTCAAACAAAATTAAACTAATGGGCTCAGAACCTGACTATTGTCATGGGAAAACAATACAACAAATCCTTTTCCATGCTTTTATCACCACTGTCATTAACTACTGGCTTGTGTAAGAGCACATAAAGCACATTAGGAATTGACTTCTCTCTGTTCCATGACCACCTGAGGAAGAAAACCCCAAAAGCTGCTTCTACCTCCACATTGCCCTGAGTCCCTGGGCTGCTGGGTGTTGGTGCTCAGTCAGACCATGCATCAGTTTCCCTGCTGAGGAAAGATGCAGTTTAAGGAAATCAGCCTTATTATGTCCCAGTGACAAGCATAATTAAGAATGTCTGTCTGTGAAAGGCACAAGAATAGAGGGAAAGCTTTTGTTCACCTGAGCACACTACCATCCTTGACCCATCCAGGTAATTTAAGCCCTGGTTGAATTGGACAAGGACAGGTGTAATTGGGCTCCAGTCTCGGCTGCTTCCAGCCTTGCAATTACCCTAATGAGGTTGTCTGTGGAGGGGTCAGTCGCTAGCGGCCAGTTTGGCTGGAGCCTTCTCAGGCTGTCAGCAGAGGGAGAACAACGAGTCCATTGGGTCAGAGCACGAGATGAAATGAATGCTGGTAATTGATCTAGTGACAGCAGTGTCTGTCCTGAGATGAGGGAAATGGCCAGCTGCAGTGAAAAGACTTGATGCCAAAAAACCTCCAAAGATAAAAAAAAACAAAAAACAAAAAACAAAAAACAACTCCACAAAGAACTTGCATGTTTCTGAGGATGTGATTTTAGACAAATTTTAAAGGGCACCCAGCCATGTGGCCATTATATGTAGACATTTCACTCAGTAAGACACAACCGTGTTGCCATCTCTGTGAACTAAATGAGTTTTTTTACCTCTGCCCTCTCAACCCACTCCCTGCCAAAATCCCCAAATGCATGTGCAGCTTGTAGGTGTGGATCCATAGGCAATGTTGACAGATGTGCCATTATGTTCTCTTGGATCTTTCCAGGAAGGTTCTGGATGTGCCCTTGAAACTGCATCCACAATGAGTGGTGTGATTCAGCATGTATATTTTCAGCTTCACTATTTCAGGTGGGCTGAAATGTAATTTTAACCCATGCTTCCATCGTTCTGTTCTTGTGAGAGTTTTTAATTAAACATAGTCTTTAATCAATTAAGTGGCAGCTGAAAATAATGTGTTAGTGCACTGAATGTGTCTTTAGAAATATCCAAACCTGCAGAAAATGCAAGTTCAAATAGCAGCAGGGAAGAGATTGACTTTCATCCTTCCTTTGAATTCCACAAAATTTCCTGTCTGGGACTACTCATCTATATCTTGCCTAGACATAAGAGACAGCCTTTCAAAAACAATTCATCCCTCCTCCCTTTTCTATCTGCATGGTAATTCAGGATAATAGAAATAATAGTAATAATAAATATTAAAGCTGGAGCTAGAAATGGCAGCTCCAAAGCTTAAAAATCCATGTTTATTGCTGGCAGAACTTACACGTTTGGAAAGGGCATTGTTGATAAATGCCCTTTCATTACTTGTCATCACTTTGACTTCAGGGCTAGCATAAAAAAACATGTCCCTATGTATAATTAAGCTTAAGTTTACTTTTAATAATTATAACAATAATAATAGTAATGGTTATGAGTCTTTGTAATTGAGGCTAGAGACTAATTTCTGTCACCTTTTCCCAAAGATATAACTAATTATCTACACTTTACTTACTTACACTTACTTTAGTACGACATCTAAAATATGGTGTCTCTATAACAAGCCCAGAATCTCCTTGCATATGTTTTTTTAATTGATTGAACAGTCCTTGTACCTGTCAGAAATGAGAACAGAGACACCAGTAGGTTGTGACTGGAGTTGCCAAAAGAGGGTGGAGGTGCTTACCCCAGCTGTTCTCTTTAGTCACTAGAGAGAAGTAGGTAACACCAGCAGGCAAGTGATTCAGCCTTCAGGTAGCTGGCTAAGAAAAAAATTAATTGGGTTTAATTCCTCCTGGAGGAAATTCCTATTCTCCATCCTACAAAGGGACTCTGGGGTGAGCAGCTCAGTTGTAGATGTTGAATGTTGAAGGAGTAAGAGAGGTTGACACAATTCTGTCTGTGACTTGTATGTGTTTAAACTTGGAGTCTGTGGCATGGTCAAAAACCAAGACTGATTTTTTTTAATGCTCAGTTATGAATGAACCTAAAGCAAAGTGCCTATGGTAGAGAAGATGATAGCTTACCAGAAGGAAAAAGGAATGAGATCCCAGTCTGTTTCCTATTTCATACCTTTTGCCACTATGTTCCACATGGAGGTTCACAACCCCCAAGATGTTGAGGACTCACGCCCCTTCTCACGTGCATTTTCAGCAGGATAGAAAATTTCAACAACAGAGTGCGAGCGATTTTGAATCATGAGTTGAACAACCACATGGAGTCTCTGTGAGCTTAATGGCAGTGATGACAATGCCCTGTAATTGGTGACCTGCCTGGCAGGGAGACCACTGTGCTAGACATCAACTGGGGCAACTGGACAGGCCTGCTCTGAGAACCTGTCATGGCTCCACAGACCCTGTAGCGACCAGCCCTCTGCCAAAGGGAGTGTGTGATAATAGCAATAATAAAAAATAAATGCCATCTTGTAGTATTTTTCTGTTTCTCATCCTTATGCCACAATACCAAGGAAGTTAGGGACAATGCTGGCTAGCAGAGTTATGGATTTATGACTACTGCTGATGCCTTTATTCCTCTTGTGATTCAGAATTGTTAAAAAGCAGACGTGTGTCTCCTGTACAAATAGCCTGATGTACTGTAACAGAGTACATCAGGATCTCATGTGCATGTTGAGGCCCATGCTGAGCTCAATTCAGAAACCAAGAACTTGCCCCTAGTACAAAGCCTCACCCACTAGTCAGACATCAGCATCCCTTTTGTACATTAAACACACTGAACACCTATGAAACATATCTAGGAGTTAGAAAAGAAAGTTTTTTGGATACTCAATGTCTTCCTATGTTTTGTTTTCTTTTTTTGCAGGTACTACTTATAACAATTCCACTCAGAAACCCTTTTTTTTTTTTTTAATTTGCTTTTGGGGTACAGACTTTTTTTGGAGTTCAATCATATTTTGAGGTAACACATTTGACTTATTCTTTCTGGTACAGCAAATTAATTAAATCAAGTTTTCTGAACATCAAAAATATATTTGCAGCACTGTACTGATTTAGCTGAGATAGAGTTAATTTTCTTCACAGTAGCTGATACTGGGCTGTGATTTGGATTTGTACTGGAAATAGGATTGATAATACAGGGATGTTTTCATTACTACTGGGCAGAGTTACACAGAGTCAAGGTCTTTTCTGCTTCTCACCCCACCCCACCAGCAGGAATTCTGGGGGTGCACAAGGAGTTGGGAAGGGTCACAGTAATAACACATCAGTAGCAACCTCACTTTGTACCTGCTACTCATTCAAGCTAAACTTGCATAATTTACATGAGGGAACATGATTTATTCTTTGGAGAAAACTAAATTTAGGAACTTTAGCAAAGTGACTATAATAACCAAAACTATATGAAGGAAGACCAGCTCAGCATTTACATGGTTTTCAGAAAAATTAGTGTATCTCAGCAGGAGATAGGTTAAATACACTGCACCTACCATAAAAACACAACCCTTTCTCAGCCATTCACATGAGGTTAATTCTGTTATGACTGGTGAATCTTTTAAATTTCTCAATAATTTCTGTAGGTAGAGGTAGTTCAGGCTTCAGGACTTAAAAATTCTGATATTACTTATGACTCCACCGAAAAATGCAGTTAAAGAACAATTTAAATCTGGCTTTGGATTTGTATAATCTACCTTGACCACAGCTTAGTCATCCTCATCTCACACTGTGTACCACTTCTTGTTACCCTGGAGTGATACCAGTGGAGATGTGCTCAACTACATGTATTCACATTAAACTTCTCTCAGTTTCCACACCCTAGCTTGCACACGTATCCTACTCAAAGTCTTGTTCTCCTTCAGATTGCAGATTTGCTGGATCTCACTCCCTGAACTTCTACTCAAATTTGTGTTTAATCTTCTTTGTTCAGTGTGTGGTCCTCTCTACCATTTTTTATTGTCTGTTGATGACAGAGTGATTGCTTTCCTCCTGGGCTTTTCCATGGTCCTCTTTGCTAAATATTACTGGAAATACCCTGTCCAAATAGTATCTTTAATTTTTCTAAGACTCTTTTGATTTTTTCAGAATTTAGAGAATTTAGGTGGGATTATTCTCATCTACTTTTGAGAGGGTAGGATTCAGTTCACAGACTGAGACATCTATTTTTAGGTTTTGGCACACAGGTGTCTCCAGGAAAACCAAGTATTTGAACACTGGGGATCCACACTGCACAGCCAGGGTGATAGAACTCATAGCTGCCTTCTCCTTGCTCTTTCTGGTGTCACTGGGGACATTGCAGGATAACAGGGAGCCTATGAGCTCTTCCTAAAGATACAAACTCCCTGACATGTCAGTTCAGCTCAGGCTGAGCCACAGTAATGACTCCTGCTCATTTGAGTTTACTGGATTAAAATAAGCAGTCTCCACCAACCTAAAGCATGTAACAGCTTAATAATGCCTTAGTAAGTCCTCCTGACCTACTCAGTTGAAATTTTAAAATTGCAGATAATTACAAACAGCACAAAAGGAGTCTTATAACAGGAAGTGCTGGACAGTATTAATAGCAGGTTTCATTAGCAGATCCACCTATACTGTATATGACAGCTGCAACAGAGAAAAAAAAATATCCCACAGAAGATCAGACACTCAGCATAACAGGTAAATAAGTAAGCAAATTGTCCATAAAACCATATAAGAACCTTTCAGCTTTATAAAACCCATATTTTAAGCTGTAAATGATGGACGATGGGGAAAGTCACATGCGTGCTAATAGTTATGCAAGGGGATTGTTACAAAAGTCTATAAATCTAAACAGAAAGCTGTATAATCACAGAATAGTTTCGGTTGGAAAAGACCTTTATGGTCATCTAGTTGCATACCCCCTGCTGTGGACAGTGATACCTTCCATTTTACCAGGCTGCTCCAAGTCCCATCCAACCTGACCCTGAACACTTCCACGGATGAATATTTCCAAAGCTTCTTTGGGTAACCTGTCCCAGGGCCTCATCATCCACACAATAAAGAATTTCTTCCTAGTATCCAGTATAATCCTGCCCTCCATTTCAATCCAATTCTCCATTTCACTGTGTCATATCTCTCCATATCCTTGTTAAAAGTCCCTCCCCTGCCCTCTCGTAGCCCCCTTTAGGCACTGGAAGAGGGTGTGAGGTTTTCCTGGAACCTTTTCTCCTCCTAGCTGAGAAGTACCACGTGTCTCAGCCTGTCTTCATAGCAGAGGTGATCCAGCCCTCCATGGTGAGAAATATGTCAGAGCTCTACACAAGGCAGATAAATTGTACTGCTGTACAATGACTTGTAGACTTCAGGAAAGAATGGACACCTAAGTAAAGACTGTAGTGAGTAGAGTACTTTCTTGAAAAATAATAAGTTTTCTGATCAGACCAAATCCATCAAAAATATAGTTTGGTCGATGCACAGAAGTGAAGTTTCTCTGGCTCTTTCTTTGCTTGTCAGAAGCACTGGCTGTACCCATTTATATTGGATAGGAAATACATGAGGCCCATGTGTTTGTCAAAAGGCTCGGTGAAACACCACGCTATGATCTTGTGCACTTTTTTGCAAATAGTTCCCCAAGACTCAGAATTCCAGTCAGGCATGCTTTAGTTCCTCAGCAACTTCTGCTTCCTCTGTAAAAACTAGTAATGGGAAGAAAATGTTTTGGGATGTGGGTTATCTCACTTGATAAGTCTACAACTGCCAGCAGACTGGAGCCTTCATTTTACACACACCACTGCCTTTATTCTGACATGTTCTTCTTAACCCCCATGTGGTTTCATGGGTCAGGGACTAGGTGGAGGTGCCCTATGTTTTCAATTTGCTGAATGAAATAACAGTGGAGAAGCCATATCTGGTGGATAGAGCATGAGCAGAGAACACCCAGTGGGAGCACTGTGGGTGTGTTTGATTTTGCTGCACATGTAGTTTATAACTCACTCGAGGCTCTGCAGCTCATTAGTTTTGGGTGGGTCTCTCCCAGCAGTACAACCAGTCATCGTTTCATGGATGTTTTTGTGCATCCAATTGAATTCTGAGTGGATGCAAAAAGACTGATGGCATGAGAAGGTCTATAGGCAAACCTGACAGGATTATTCAGGTAATATAAGAGAGCTGGTAGGGTGCTCCCTTACTCCTCATTAGTTTCAGAGAACTGTTGACTCTGGATTTGTAAAAATTTTTTTGACTTCCATATTCTAGGAAGAAAAACACAACAGGGGCTTGGGGCAGGACTCAAAGGTTTGGAAAAATTCTGCTTGAACTCTCTCTATTTCAATCCTGAAGAAAAAGTCAAATACAGACATGATATTAAAGACACAACTAAAAAATGAAGAACCAACAAGACCAGCACATAAAGAAAAGTGTGGAGTATTTGTAACTGGGAGCACTGAAATTATCACTCTCCCAAATGTCTTTTGGCTTTGCTTTTTAGAGTTCTGAGGTTCTTACCCACAGATGGTACAGCCACAAGTGGCCAAGGTAACCCACACCTTCTCCTGACCTTCAGGTTTCCCCTGGAGTGTGCTACAGAGCAGTTAACTACTGTGAAAAGGTATAAATTGACCCATGTTTAATCTTCATCAGTCTTAAGGCTGAAAGTTGTTCTGGTGAGAAGAAAGTGAAGAACTTCCACAATAAAATATGTAGCACTCACTGTAATAGGGAGTGCTAGAGGGGATCACAGCTGGGGAGAAAGGAGCCTTAATCTTGGGCAGCTTTTGAGTGTCCAGGGTGCATCATAGGCTGCGAGGTTTTAAATCTGTGGGTGTGTATCCTTTATGGGTATGATTTTCCCCTTCAGGTATGAGCCTTTTGTTCACACCTTGGTCATGTTCACATCTTGGTCAGTCATCAGAATGATGAAATATTGAAGTGTGAACTTGCACTGCCACAAAAGACACCATGAAGTCAAACTGAATTTTTGTCGAAGAGAAAGCTGAGCAGTGATTTCAGCTTGTATATACCTACATGAAAAAGATACTTTTCTTTTTCCAGAAGTCTAAGAACATCCAATAAACAAAGACAGGAGACAGAAAAATTCAGATGGAAAAGAAGTGGGGTTTAACCATGAACCCATCAAACAACAGAAGTAGCCAATTGATGCTTAAAAAAATAATCCCTACTGTTGGGCACTTAAAGACTGAATATTTTCCCCCTAAAGGACATGTTTACCTCCAAAATGGGCTTTAGAATATGGCCTGGCCTATGTGGTAAGTCAGACATCCATCTTTAGCTACTCAAAAAACCTCTAACAACTTTCTAATCTGGGGATATCTCTTAATCTCGATATCTGGGTGATAGAAGAGGTAACAAATTTAAGAGTTTTCATGTTTCTTTTCCTGTTTCTATAGCAAGCAGACATAGTGAATAACACCAAAAATGCCTGAATCTTGTCCTTCACCTTCCCCAGTTATGCCTTTAGCCAAGGGCTGTAATGAAGTAATGGGATCAGGGAGAAAAGTTTGAGTAAATTTAAAGCAGTGTTCCTTCTCGCTCAGAAACAATTGTTCCTGAAAACCATAATCTTGACCAGTATCTGGGTTGGTCTGAAAACCAGACTATGCAGATGGTGGTGACTGAACAGAATTGTCTAAGATTACATTAGAGAAGACAGGGCCTCTTTTTAAATTTATGTGTGTAGAAATACCTCTATGTATATTAAATTTTAATTGCCCGTTGCTTGTCAGGTCCAGATTGGATCTCTTTGTTCCTGTTTTTATTCTCATTGCACATGCTAGACCAACCCCTTCACCTGGGTGTGCTGCCATGCAGGTGTTTGCTGGTACACTTGGAGGAGGGATATGCCCAAGGCTAGAGGTGGCAGGAGCAGAAATGCTCACAGCCTGGTGGGGTCAGGGCAAATGCCCACTGAGCCACCCCCCTGCAGCCTGCTTTGGTTACCTGGGGTCTCTGCCATGAATATATTGAATGATCATAAAGGCAGTACTCTCTCTGTGTCTCACATGTGAGACCTTCCCAGGTGTTTCATGGGGATCACAATATTTCCTTTCATTTTCTTATGGTCTTCCATGTGAGCATGCACAACCCCTGGCACAGAAGATAACGGTAACAGGGTTAATACTCTGACTTTATGCAAAGGCACACGTGAATATCTCAGGAACAAGATGACTTGAAGTATGCTTGCTCATTGAAATGATGCAGCCTGGAATCCCTGCAAGGCTCTTCCCATTCACAGCAGAACAGTGTGAATGGCTTAGGAGAGCACGCACTGAGGTACAGCCTTCTCCTCCTCCTCCAGGAGCGTCGAGTTCCCTTTAGAAGCTGTTCCTTTTGCTGCTGAGCTAACATGATTAAACAAGACACGTCTGGCAGGGCTCTTCCACATTGTCAAATCTTGAACAAAAGGCATAATTTTCCTATTTCTTACAACTCCAAACAGCTTGCTTATAGAGATGACAATTACTCACAGGCAGCGTAACTCAAGACTTTTCCAGTGTTTATATCTCCACATGATCCATACATTTACATGGCAACAGCATGGGACAAGGCATGTCTTTTCATTTTCCCATCATAATTCATAGCAGGACCCTGCCAAGAAAGCACTGGAGCTGATTGCCAAGTGTGACTATGATTGGATCATTTAGCAATTTGAATTTCCACACCTTTTGTGTGAGGCTGGGCTTTGTTTTACTTAAAGCAATAATTGCATTCTAATTTCATAATATAGGTCGTGGTTGCTTCATCTCTCTGTGCCTTCAAGGAAAAGAAAAGCTGCACAGAACACAACAAACATTTTTTAATTAATTTTTTTAAAATGAGCTAATAAATGTTTACCTGCTTCACAGGTGTGCATGCTGCAAAGTAACTTAATTATCATTCCTACAGTCCCTGTACAAAGGATCATAAAGGGATTAGACATTGGTGTTATCTCCAGTAATAATGAATTACTATTTTATGAAGAACAAAGGTCAAAGTAACATTTTTAAGAGTAAAAGTTTTTTAAATAAAATGCATTAAAGAAGGAGTTAAGGCCTAATAGATTTTAAACCAGGAAGAATTTCAAAACAGAGCAGAAATGGATGATTACAAACAGTCTTGGACTCCATCCTTCACAATGCTCAAATTTGTCATCAAGGTTCCCCCCAGTTAACAATGGGGGCCTCTCACATCCATGTCGGATTGATCCAGAGCTTATTGGAGAACTTTTCCTTTCTTTTCCTCCAGAGCATGACACTCCATCCTTCAGCTGGAGTTGTAGGGTCACTCAGTTTATCAGGTAACATAACACATGGCAGATCATGACATGTCCCAGCTGGTCTAGTTTTCATTGGATTACTCACCCTCATCTCCAACAAAGCAGCATGGGTTCCCACAGGTCTTCAGACCCAGGTGCTGCATGACAGATCCAGTCAATCACCTCCTTCCTTCATCCCTAAGCACAACCTGGAGGTACTGAGAAAGGTGAAGGGGGTAGCAAAAGACTGCAGTGTGTATAATATTTAATGTATGTTTAATATTTAATATTTGATCCTTCCATTTCCATGGGCTTCAGACTAGGCTTGGTATTGAGTCCTTTCCTAGAGTGCACAGGAAATCAAACTGCCTGAAAATAAAGTCCAGATAGATATTTTTTAAAACAAAAGGAAGAGCCATATCAAAACTTGGTCATGTGCTTGTTTAAAGGAGGTGACACTTTTCTCTCTTTTAGGAAACTATGGTTTGGATCTTGACTTTGCAATCTCTGAAGGCACCAAACAGCAGTGATACTTCTATAGTGGTCTCCATCACAAATCTCATCTGAATCAGCCTGAGTGTTTTCCCCAAACAAACATAGGAGTACTTCTCCCTATGTATACCCCTATTATCCAAAATGTCTGGAATTCAGGCAAAGCCACTTGTCATCCTGTCATCCTGTTCCCAGCTGATCTTTCTTTATATTTTCTTTCTTTCTTTCTTTCTTTCTTTCTTTCTTTCTTTCTTTCTTTCTTTCTTTCTTTCTTTCTTTCTTTCTTTCTTTCTTTCTTTCTTTCTTTCTTTCTTTCTTTCTTTCTTTCTTTCTTTCTTTCTTTCTTTCTTTCTTTCTTTTTCTTTCTTTCTTTTCTTCTTTTCTTTTCTTTTCTTTTCTTTTCTTTTCTTTTCTTTTCTTTTCTTTTCTTTTCTTTTCTTTTCTTTTCTTTTCTTTTCTTTTCTTTTCTTTTCTTTTCTTTTCTTTTCTTTTCTTTTCTTTTCTTTTCTTTTCTTTCTTTCTTCCTTTCTTTCCAATTGTATGCGAAAAATATTTAGATAAATGCAGTTCCTATTGTTTTGGAGTTGCAGCCATAGAAACACAGAATCACAGAATGGACTTTAGAGATAATCTAATTCCAACCGTGCCATGGGTAGGGAGACTTTCCAGCAGAGCCATCCTTGTCTGCACTCAGAGATGTAGTAATTCAGGTGTCTGCCATCCTCAACCGGGCAGATGTGCCGTGAGTTTCTTCTCACACAATGTGATTTTGTCTCTGCAGGACACTGTGGGCTAATGTTTCTGTACATTTTAGCTTCCTGCAGCCCTTTCTGTGTACACATATGAGTAGAGATCATGTATGGGGGCTTGTTTTACTCAGGGCTGCACAGCTCAAATAATGTTCTCTATAAAGTGCATTTGTGTGACTTAAGACTTAGTAGCTCTTCTTACATGTTCCATGACCACATCTTGTAACAATATGCTTTAGCACTTCTATGATTTTTTTTTTTTTTGTTATACTTCAAAGGGCTGTTAAGTTACGGTATCCATAATCCTTCCCAGAACCCAGCAGGGAAGGGAGCTGTGCACAGTCATCTCTTCTTGCAAATCAGCAAGAGGTGCTTTATGTGAGTTTCCCACAGCACAGAAGAGGCAGCATCACATTTAGGAACAGAATTTCAAAACATCTAGAACCTTCCTTTTCATGTAGGTCTATAAACATCCATGAAGGATTTGATGTTCCAGACCAGAGAAGGGCCAGCCTGACCACAGCCATGTAGCTCATAGCCTACAGGGTGTAAAAAGTGTGCTTGTGCCCCTCTGCAGGCAAAGAGAACTGAAAGGATACTTCAGAGCATTATTTAAACATGCAACAGACCCCTTGTTTGAATCACCACCTTGTCTGTCTCTAGTCTGTGCAGTTTGCAGCGTTGAGCTTTCTAGTGTAGCTGTGTAAACACAGGTAGTATAAATACCCCTCACTAATGCTGCATGAGTAAATGCAACCATTTGCCTTCACCCATTGCACAACGCTCACGCTCAGCAGTGTATGCAGAATAGGTTTTAATTCCAAATAATTGCTGGGGTTTGGTTTTGACGTACTGAGTAGGATTTATTTGCCTAAGCACAGACATTTCAAACATATATATGTGAGGTACTGCACTATCTGCATCTGCAGGGTGGTTCAGGTCTACCCCAAATCCTTCATATGTCATGGGGCTCTCTGGACTTCCCCAGGGTGCTCTAGGAGTCCAGACACCTGTGTTTAGGCAACCAAGATCCATCTGTTTGCAAACAGACTCTTTGATATCATCCAAGGGCATCAACTTTTCTTCTTGGAAGATGGATATTTTTATTTCTTCATCACTTTAACACTTTTTTCCACTTTTTGCCAGTAACTCAAACAATGAGAATGAGCCTGGTTCTTATTTGTCAAATCCTCCAAGCAACTTCATGTAGCTTCACGGTCTGTCAGTAACTACACTGTGAAAATTCACAAAATAATGGAAATTTGTCCCTGCTTTTTAATTCACCATGGAATTGAACCCAATTTTCTTTCCATTTGATAAATTGAATAATATTTTTGTCATTGTTTTTTCCTTCTTTTGGGCTTTGACCTTTTTTAGGGCCTAAAAAATTACTAAATGAGAGCATGGGTTTGTGTTTGCCTTGTAACTCTGTTGAGTAAATTTTTTTTTTTTTTCATTTCAGGAGACTTTGCAGAAAATTAGCATTGATTAGTGTGGAAGAAAGTCTGTGGGTATCTCAATGGGATTTTTTTTTTTTCTGAAAGAAAACTAAAACAGCCCCAGAATTACCCATTTTTGGGTGAATATAATTCCTATAGCAATTTTTTTATTTGCCCTGTTTAGCTGTATTCAGCATTTTTGCAGTTGTTGCCAGCTATGACCTTGGAAATAGGGGGAAAGAGGCCAGACTGAACAGAACATGGCCATGTTGTGGACTGGCTATGTTGGGAATGCCCTTCAGCTCCCACTTTTCCCCCTGATAAATCTTTATCTGATGTGTCTTTACTTCCTGATGTGTCACGAGATGAACAAACAAATGAAAGATGGAGAAAGGGGGAAGGGCATATCACACTTTAATTAGTTTAATTTTCTAAATAGTCATTCAGTCTCATCGATGCTCAGTCTTCTTCTAGAGATCCTTGAGACAGAGGAACTTCCAGAGGCTTTCTGTCCTTTTGCCTCAGGCACTTACTCAGTGACCTGAATGGCTGATGAGGCTACTTAGGGATGGCTATAAAATAAGAAAGGTGAATCCTGCCCTTTGTGACCTGCCAAACAGAGACAGCAAGCGCTCCTTAACCAGAGCATAACAAAACCTGAATTCTGCATCCATTTCATCACCACTGTCCTCCAGATGAAGTCAGAGTTTTTAGATGAGTAAACTGAGGTGGATGGTGAATCCATCTAATTGTTGGCCTGCAAGGAATAAGTGGTGGGGTGGTAAGAAATTGAACTTCTCCTTCTTGTTCTCTGCTTCTGTGCATTGACACAACTTGTTTCTCCACAGCTCCATTTAGTTTTAACTTTTGGAAACGCAAATCTCCGTATGTGGTTCTGGGTATTCAGTTTAGTTGCTGATATGTCATAGAGCATCTGAAACATCTACACAAAACTTCATGCAAAATCCAAGGGAGAACCACTGTTTTCTGGAGAAGCAACAAAAAGGCAGAAGATCCCAAGTTATTTTAGTTGGGAACAGATGTCAGGCAATGGAAAGAGTATGCTGCTACTTGCAGCTTAAGATACCTTCATTTAGGTGATTTAGGTAACCTAGAACTCCTTATAAATAATACACATCTAGTGTTTAATTGAGATGTCTAAGAGTAGCTTCAATTCTATCACTAATTTGGTATTATGGAACCTCAGTTTGAAAAGTCTTTACATTATCACGTTGTAAGAGATCAAAACTATTTCAGTGTAGAGATATTTTATATGGCACAGTGGACCAGACAAACTGTTTTGATGTTGCTCTCCAGTTATTGCTCTCTAGAGCAAGAACTCACAGGCACTTTGTGCCTATGTGGACTGTGTCTCTTGGGAGTTGATCACAATGATCTTTTCTTGCCCTTATAGAGAACCACAGAATCATTTAAGTTGGGGAAGACCTTTAAGATCATTGTTATCCTAGCACCAGTCAAATCCACCACTAAACCATGACCTTAAGCATCACATCTACAGAAATTTTAAACCCTTCCAGTTTTGGTGAATATACCACTTCTCTGGGCAGCCCAGTCCAATGCGTGACAGCCCTCTCCGTGTAGAAATTTTTCTCAATATCCCATCTAAAATTCTCCCCCACTGCACTCCCCCCCTGTCTATTCCATCAGTGGGCTAAAAATTTTACAATGCAGACAGACAAAGAGACAGAGACAGGAAAACAAAAAAATGAGAAAAATTTACATCTCAGCTGCACTGCATAACCAGCAATCATGGTAATAAAATTACTGACATTATGGGCTGCTAAAGGAACAGTTAGTAGCTTGTCTCACTTGTCTGTAATTTACTCTGTGTCTATTTAGCCTTGATGTACAACCGAGGTCAATTGTTGTGCCGCTTTCCTATCTCCCTACTTCGGAGTTCTAGAGAGTAATGTGTGCCTCATGAATGACTATCTCTCCTGGTCAAGCTTGTCTACCCTGTCGTTCAGCAATGCCATGTGTTAATAGATAGTGCTGAACAGTTAATATCACCAGCTAATTGGCAAAGCACGTGTGAAGCAGATGTATTTAAATATAGAATGTGGAGGCTGAAGGAATAAATGAAATGCATAAAGTGATAAGGATTTATTATTAGAGCAGATTAATGAGCCCACCTTTTTCTCCTCCCCCCTTCATCTCTCATCCTCTTCCCTGACCAAGTGTATTTTTAATTCTTCCATTTTGGAAAGGTTTTATTCCACTGTTGAGAAAATTCTGATGGAGAATTTTGTGTTGGCTATGTGGCAGTACCCAGAAGGCCAGACCCATTTTGCTATATACTGAGTAATTGTCAAGACTCAGGTCTGTAGTAAAATAGTAACAGCTGATTTATAAAGCATAGATGAAGAAGGGATATGTGAAAAAGGGACAGACAGAGACAGAGGGAGATGTGTACTTCTAATGCAGATCTGCTGTTTCAAAGATCTAAAATATTAAACAGGAACATTCTTTTCCCTTTCAAAGACCTTTGGCTGAGGTCTCAGCCCTTTGCCAGGCATTGTCTACTCAAAGACAGCTTTCCACTGCCCTTGATGTGAGGGGTCTCAGTGTTTCAGGACACTCTCCTCCCTTAATATAACCTGCAAAGGGAATGGAGGTAATTTTTGACATATCCTCACTTCCATGTTTAGCTCCTATGTAAAATTCCACCCTAGCTGCGGCTGTGCCCCCAGAATTGAAGACCAGCTTTTGGAGTTTTATCAAGATGTACATCCTTAAGTTTGCCCTCAGATGGGGGAGGTTTGGGGTTTACCTCTTTTCTGCGGAGGTTGTTTTTCACTCTGAGACACCTGGATCACTTTGCAAGCATCCCTGGTGCCCTGGAAGGCATTGTGTGTGTATTTGTGTTCTCTGCTTTGCAGCTGGAGAACCTCAAATCCAGAGATGACCCTGACGAAGATTCTGATGATCCTGATGATGAAAGACTAAATTAGAAGTTAAATGTAGATCTTGAATAAAATTAAAATCAAACCGAAGAATTCATAAGGATAGATTTTCCCCATTCTGTTCTCCCCAGCCCAACATTGTCTTCCCCAATGTTTTACTACGTAGCAATAGGCACAACAGAGCAACCCAACACAAAATTACTCATGCACACGAGTGTGCCCATGATTTTATTTGTTCCTGGCTTGATGTTTTCAGTCAAGAGTTTGTGATTGAACAGCTATTTGGTTCACTGGCAAAACAAATTTTCCTGAATTCAGCTTACACCAGGAAAATGGAAATCCCTTGGACTGGACAGTTGAGAGTTAACTCACCTCTCATTATCAGGTTTTCTGTTCCAAATAGGTGAAGTTATTATTTTATTTGTTTATTAAATAAATACGGTTGATTTTTACTACATTTTAAGTGGAAATATGGCTCTGTAAGCTTTTCCTAATCTGGTAGGCCTGAGGATGCTCTAGCTGCAATGTGATTCTGAACAGACATGAGACCCAATCAGACACAGAACCCTTCATCCCCAAAGTTTCCATGTGAAGGAAGACTGTGTACATGGATTAAATAGGGAGGTGTAATACACTCCTATCTATCTGATCATGACAGGAAGGGATTTGGACATGTTGGTATTCACTGCCTCTACACACAGCCTCAGTAGATTTCATCAGCCTTATGAAATAAAGACCATGTTAACATAATTAAAAAAAAATCTGCAAAATCTTCTCAAAACAACAACAACAACAAACAGGTTATATTTATCTTTTAGGTAAGTGTATCTGTCATTGTAGAAAACCACAGAAGGATCCAAATCATCCTCAGTTTTACACATGAGACCAGATGAAAATGAAATAAGGGCAGGATTTTCCCAGCAAACAGAAGTTTCTTTGGTTTATCCCATACTTTACAACTTCCCATGGTTCAATGACATGATTTGGATTATTTTCCATGACAGGGTTTGCTTAAGTGATCTTGGGGTTTGGCACACCAAAGCTCCCCTAAGCTGCAGCTTTGTTTTTATTGTTTGGGTTCTGTTGGGAAGATATTTACAGTTATTCTAACATTACCCTTCACAAACAGACTACCATTGCAAATTGCACTAGGAGGAAGTGGTGAAAAATTTTGGGCAGGATTAAAGTAATCCGAAAACAAGATAATAAAAAACACATATAAGTGTTCTATTTTTAAAAGGAGACAAGATGAGACATTTAATCTCTTTCAATAAATTTTCTGGAGCAATAAACCTTTAAACCCAATGTGCAATATAGATGTGTGTTTGTGTGTGTGTGTGCCTGCCTGTGTACATGGGTATTTTCTTAAACTTGCCTTTGCCAAGATACAAAGCCCAGCTTGTCAGAGTTACATCATGTTATAAATCTCCTCTTCAGTGAAATTTGTCTGACATCAACCTTCAGTTCATGCAAGCATAAGTCCTCTTTGAAAGATGAGTGGAGGTTTTTAATTGTTTTTTTTGTTTGCTTTTTTCCCCCCTCAGAATCTATTTAAAAAATTATTATAATTTTATTGACTTTTTAATAAATGGTTCATGCCAGAGAAAATAATTTAATGTTTATATTAACTTTAAATTCTGCCCTCTTGCTGTCTATAACCACATCATCAGTAAACAAAGGCCAGGTTATTTTGTAAAGCAGATGCTATGGTCTTTTTTTTTTTTTTTTTGAAACATGATTTCTCCTATTATTTGATTAAGAGCTGAATGTTATTCTTGATGTTGTGAGTGGCAAAAGCCCTGCTGGCTCAAATCTAATGGAAAGAAATGTTAGATGCATATGATTGCAAGCACCACCTGTGTTTCTAAAACAAGTGGTACATCTTTTACAGAGAAAAAAAATGTCATTGCTATATGGGGCAATTGATTCTGCCCCTAAGGCAGCGTTGTCATAACTCCATGGTGCAAATTGTTGCAGCTTCAAAGTGGAATTGCTACAGCCATATCTTGTAATGAAGGCAATTTATATTGGCTAAAAACCTACCCCAGTCATTTAGATCCTTACACCACGGTTCATGGCAAAATTTCTGCTGGGTTCAAATGAAAACTGAAGTCAAATGCCACTGAAGCCTCCAGGACTACTACAATTGACTTGAAAGGCAACCAAGACAATGGGTGCTTGTATGAATTCATTGACTTGAAGGAGGCAGTTCTGCCTGAGATCCCACCCTATGACATCACGTGGTCAGGTAATTTTGCCTGTAGGATCCAGCTGGATTTAAGACACTGCTCTTTTCACCTCCCTGCTTCCTTCTATCTGGCAGAACAGTAATTTGTATCACGTGTGAAGAGCTTCACCACAAGTACTCTTAAATCTTTTTGTCTTTTTCTTTTTAATGATGCTTCCTGTTCTTAACTGTTACCTCTTTAATCCTGGAGATAATATGCTGATCTCAAATCCCGCTTCAGGGTGGCAGCTAATTGCATATTTGGCCTAGTACTGGACTTCCTTCATTATAATGTTTGTCTCAAGTGTTCAACAAAAAGCAATCTGCGATGTGTTTTACTAGCCAAATGTATATAATATTACATATTATTAGAATGTTATTAAAGCAAAGACTTTTGTTGTTCTTCTGCCAAATACAAAGAACTCTTTCCCTTGTATAAAGAAGTTTCAAAGCTAAAACTTCCTGCCTTTTCAAGCTTCCAGTGGTGTCCTGACCTCAGTGTACTGGGAAAAGCTATTTTTCTCATTCCAGGAAGAAGCTGTAGGTATTTTCCATTCTTGTGACTTGGGGCAGGACAAGGTGTGACTGCACCACTTGTGGATACCTCTGAGCTAATTCCCACTGACTTGTTTGGATAGTGCATGCAGGAGAGTGCAGAGAAAAGCCCAAATTTCAAAGCCTGACAGGAGCATGGCTAAATTCTGCTCAACCCCCTGCTGCCAGCAATGCCTGAGGAAGCTATTTTAAAGCTGAACTTGTTATACACACGTCTTAACCTTGTCTGAGCTCTTCTCTCAGCTTTTCACCTTCTTTCAGCCCACTTTCTAGGTGCAGTCTCTGATTTTTGCTTTTCCTGAGAACCTTGTGTATTCCTGGTGCCGATGCTGGAACAGCAGAAGCAGGCACTCATTCAAGACTCAAAATAATTTTTAAAATTAGCTCCTTTTCCAGATCAAGAAGCTGAAGCACACAGACATTCTTAACCAAAAGCTGGTCTCAGGGGGCAGAGCACAGGAGATATGTAGAGAGATGCAGATTTGCAAATGGCATTTCCATGTATGGGGATTTGGGAATGGGACTAAGCTTTGGAAAATGCACCATTATTTGCAGCCCAAGCTACTGTATGCCCTGTATTGGGAGATTCTCTGCTTTTCTGGCCTGGCCTTGTCCCTTCACCTGCTGAATCCATTAGGACCAGGTCTCACTGCCTGACTATTCCTCTTCCTTACCCAGTATTTTCCTTCAAACAAGCATTGCTGCAACTCCTTCCAACCATTCCTCTCTTCCAGTGGAGTTACAATAATGCCTATTGGAAACAGGGAAGAAAGAGAAACAGGGAAGTATTCCTGCTTCAAATGAAATCCATACTCACACCAGAAATCTTGCAGCAGAAACTTCACATCCTGCTGAGGAGATACCAATGGCTTCAAGTTTGTGTCGGTGAAGAACTCCACAGAGCTCTGCTATTAACTCTGTATTTAGTGTAGAAAGTGACTTAGAAATTCCCACAGTTCTGGTCCCCTCATACAAGAAAGACATCGAGGGGCTGGAGTGTGTCCAGAGAAGGGCAGTAGAGCTGGGGAAAGGGCTATAGCACAAGTCTGAAGAGGAGCAGCTGAGAGAGCTGGGGGACTCAGCCTGGAGAAAAGGATGCTCAGAGGGGACCTTATCACTCTCTACAACTCCCTGACAGGAGGATGCAGCCAGGTGGGGGTCAGTCTTCTTTCTCAGGTAACATGTGTCAGGACAAGGACAAATGGCCTCAAATTCAAGTGCCAAGGGAGGTTTGGATTAGATATTATGAAATATTTCTTCCTTCTAAGTGTGGCCAGGTATTGAAACAGGCTACCCAGGGCAGAGCTGGAATCACAATCCTGGAAGCATTAAAAAAACCACATGGATGATGTGTTTGAGAACATGTTTTAGCAGTGCATGTGGAACTCCTGGGTAATAATTGGACTCAATGATCTTAGAGGTTTTTCCAAACCTTAATAATTCTATGAATACTATGGTGAGGCTAGCAGGCTGGAGCCACTGGAACTGTGTAGGAAAGGAGGCATCCAAAGCTGGTATGACCTTACCCATGCTGTTTATAGACAGCAGCTCTTGGAGCAAGCTCTCCTGAGGCTTTTCCCAGGGTCCTGTGAGTTTGATGACACAGACATGTACTCCCGTGTCTACGTTTTACCTTTCAACAGCACTAATGGGTCTGTGTCACTTCCAGCCTAGGGCTGGCTGCTCTCCAAGCTGGGAAATGCCTGGACAGCATGAGCCTGGGTTCAGAGAGAAATGCAGTCTCTCTTTGCTCACCTCCCACATCAGGGCTGCCTCACACGCCACATGATAGGCGTTGCTGAGTCCTGTTTTGTTTTGGATTTTGTTGTAGATAACTAACATGAGAAAGGCTCACAAACCCATCTTTCTCTCCAGTCTGTACAAGACTTAAGTGGAAATATGATGTATTTCGCTCATCACTCAGGCTTTTAAACTAGTGTAAAATGATGATTTTGAAACATTATCTTTCTTTTTCCTACCACTTTGCCTTGACCTGAATTTAGGGAACCGACAGATCCTTTCCACCCTTCCTGTTCCCTGCAAGGAAAAATGAAGGTTAGGATTTCAGCAATTCTGATGTTATTGTACTTAAAAGATCCAGTTGGAAATGCAATGAATAACTTGTTGATGACATTCCAGTGACAACTGAAGTTAATAACGGTCATAAAAAGTAATTTACTTCAATTGACTTATTGCAAATGCACAAGGGCTGTTAGCTTCATTAATGTAAAAAAGTAGGAAAAAACCCGCTCTGTTTCTTTTCTTCCTTTCTTTTTGAAGTTGCAAATATGTTACAAATAAACTGCTAAACAGAATTAATATTTGACATAAAGGACCTCTGTCCCAGATGTCTGACATAGTTTATAAATTACTATGCTTATAGAAGTGTGTTATTGCTATACCTTATTTTGTTTTAATGAATGGATATTATTTCTTGAGCAACAAGGAAGAAAATAAGTCACCAATAACTAGGTAGAGTCCTGTAAAACACAGGCATCAACATAGATTCTACTCATATTTGAGCAGTGCAGGGCTCAAAGACGCTCAGTTAGCTAGAGAAAAAATTAGCATGACCATTTTAAGAGTCTAACTTCAAATGTTTTTAAGCCATTCCTTAATTTTGTTAAGGTTTCAGAATTGTTTTTTTTGGGGAAGAAGACAAATCAGGAGCCTCCATGTTACCTCTTCTCTGAAGAGAGCAAACTTTATTGCTGCATTAAGTCACTCAGAAGGATGAGAAACTATGTTTTAATGCCAAAGACTTCATCCATGACAATGAGGATTCCTTTTTCCAGTGACTGCATTTTAACCTTCAAATCCCAAAGGTCACAGAGAGGTAATGTTTTCATTAAAACATACCTGCTAAGGTGACCTAAGCCTTAACATAAACAAAGTCTTTTAAATGCAGACACCTGAAATACCTTGGTTTTCAATCCTGGCTCCAGTGTTTGAATCTCAAAGGTGAAGAAGGCATACCAAATTCCTTTGAAGCCTGGTTTTCTAGCCCTAAACTACTTACTAGAGGTAGATTTCCACTTAAAAACAATTAATCATGCAAGTAGAAATCACATTTTTAGCAAATTTTAAATACGTGGTATTTCACATATGTGTATGTGTGCACCTTTCCAATTTGCAAACGTAGTATTTTTAAAGTAAAAATATACCAATTTTGCTTTTTTATTAATACAGCTTATGTTTTTATATGAATAGGTAATATCAATTTTCTATCAATTTAGGTGAAGGAGGAAAATCCCAAGAAGGAACCTTTCAATACAATATACAATTTTTACTGGCTACAAACCGATTGTGTCAGAGTTTTAAGGGCACAAATCATCATAAATCTATGTGTGCAATTTACATAAATTAAGAATATTAACCCCAGGTCTCCCTGGTTTCTGTAAGGGTGAATCAGTAGCTTTTCCTGGACCTCTGCCATTTAATATCATCAGAACCTCTACATTCTGCAGAGGTATCTCTGCTCCTGGCTGACCTGCAGGCTGCACCGTGCTTCCTCCAAGCCCTTCTGGGAGACAGGTGCCAGATTTATGTTTCTTCTGTTTGTATAAGGAATCAGGATAGGTCTAACCTCAGGGATTTTCTGTCCCAACATCCTCACTCACCTCCTCTCCAGCAATTCCTATTTCTCCTTTAATTATTCTGATCTTGCACTATAAAGTATAAATTCTCTCTAAGCATGTTCCTGCCTTCTTGTCAGGGCAGGACACTCAAAATCCATGGTTGTTGAAAAATGGTGAAAACAGGCAGCAGGAGAGAGTAGGGTTTCAAAGTTCTTTCTAAGATTTTCACCGAATATGTTAAACATTTCTAAATAATCATGGTTTACATGGGAAATATTTACAGCTGCATCACAATTTGCTTACACTGTGCTAATAAATGAATAATGTTTCACTTTCATTTAGTCAAGGCTGAATCTTCCAGAGGAGCAAAACTTTTTAATAGCAATAACTAGATAATTACACATTAAATATTAAAACTAAAACCGGCCATATCACTGAACTGAAGTGCCATGTAAAATATAGAAGCTGGTAAAATATTTATTATACAGTTAAACAGTGTAATGGTTTGAGGCAACAATAAGGCTAAAAGAAAAACTGAATCGTGCCCTTGTCCTGAAAAATATTCAACTCTCCTGACCTGTATGTTTGTTCTGTAGAATAAAAAGGTAGTGTCCACATATTTAATGTCTGCAAAGTTTCATGTTAGCAAAGCCACGCATAAGTTGGATCTACTCAAGGGAGGAAAATCAAGCAAAAAATTAATTCCAGTGTAAGAAATGCAAGAATTCAAGCCTGCCTGTATTAAAACAGCAACTTAGGAAAAGACTGAATGAAGGCATGTGTGACAAAAATGCCAATAACTGTTCACAGGAGTGTGAAACTGCCTTGGCTCTTGTTTCAAAGTTGGTGGCAACCTGTGGACTCCAGTGGGTTTTTGCAGCAGGTCCTCAAAGATCCCTCCGAGTAATTCCACCACTCATGAAAAGTGCCCAAATTTATTAAATGGGCAGCACAGCTGTTGCTAATTTTCCTTTCCACAGATGACCACTATGTATGATCGTCCATGGGACTGTGTCAATCACACCAGCTGCAGATCTACCTGGCTCCAGATATGAATTTCTAATGGATTCATTTGCTTGGATGAGAGTGGAAACAATAAGTATCTACCCTGGGATGCTTGGTCCTTGCTCTTTATTTCTACTTCCTCAGAGTAAGAGAGAAGGAGAGGGCAAGTAAGGTGAGAAATCTTAATCACTCCAGGCAACTCCCCACTATGTGATGCTTAGATAGGTCAGTGGCACAGAAACATCATTACACAACAGCTGACTTAAATTTTGTGCAGCTCTAGAACGAGGTGCTGAGCTGGGATTTCCTCAAGAAGAGCTTTGTGGTGTGAAGGAGCTCAGGTTTGAAAACTGAGTACCACTTCTCTTCCACATAAACTATTGGCTTTAAAAAGGAATTTTGGTTCATAAATTGGTTTCCCATATTTATTTTGATTTGATTTTTTATAGCTTTCATGTTCTGAGGAGGGGGGATGGGACTCTTTGCTGGGGTATTTTCTTATGTATTTCCTGCATTTCATGCCTGCAGTCTCAAAAACTCTGAAAACAGATGCCTTGGTTTCAAAGCAGCTTTTACTTTTTGTAAATGCCGGATATTTTACAGTAGAAAATATAAAACAAAACCAAAGCTAGCGACTTTTGGTATCTTCTCTTTCCTTATCACCATTTGTTATGCTTATTAATCAGGGTGACTGGGAGTATTTTAAACACTTAAGTATAAATTTCTCCCCCCTCCCCCAAACATCTGTTTATTTTACAACAATATGAACCTTTGGGAAGAAAATTATAGCAACTACTATATATTACTTTTCAAAGTGAAGATGTAAACATTCAGCTTTCACATTTGCTACATCAAACGTATGCTATTTATTTAGTCGCTTGAGGCATGAGGCCTGATCAGAAGAGAATTTCTTTTATGGCCTAAGGTGGTAAACTATTTTTAATAAGAACAATGCTTAAGGAAAAGAAAATTCATAAAAGACCTCTTCAATCAGTTGGAGAGTACAGAAGGGAAATCCCCTTTTGTGGTAAGGAAAAGTAAAGAGCTCCATGACACATCCAGCTTGGGTTCCCTTAACCTTCCTCTGTTGGATGAGGGAGATGTCATCAGGCATCTTCTCATCTGGATGTAAAAGTGAAAATACATCAAAAATACCACACACCATGTCACAAACTTACCAAAAAGTTCCTGTTTCTCCCTTGTGTACAAGCAGAGGTGAGGACAACCAGGTGAGTGTTCAGGTGACATTCATCCTTTTCCACAGATTTTTGCTACTTTCACAGATAGAAAACATCAAGATACTCCAGAGAAAATAAGAAATGCTGAAAATTATAAATAGGGAATTACTAGCTCTTGAAATGGCCCAAAGCAGAGGTAATTGGGTGAAAATCATCCAGGAACCAGCTCAAGCCTTAAACCCAAGCATTACTCTGTCTATAGGTACAGACATAGCTCAAGACATTCCATTTTAAAACTATTTGCTGACATCTAAGCTAGAAACTAGAATCAGCAGAATGAAAACTGAAGGAAACAATTGCAAACCCCAAGACTATTAAACCCATTATCAAGAACCATAAGACTTACAAGAAAAAAAAGACATAAATGTTTTATTTCTGTATTTTCAGGGTTAAGCCTTGACGATGATACATTTGTCACTTGGTTTCTGTCTTCAATGTGAGTAATTAATTATGAGTGCAAACCCAGGACAGACTGATTGTGCACAGCCAAACTGAAACACACAATTTTTTACACCATGCAAATATTGTAAGAATATGATAGACTACAAAAGTTAAAAATTTCTTTTAGAATGGCATTACTATATTTGGATAATAGAAAATATTCTGGAAACCATAAACCGAATTGTTAAATAATATAAATATTGAAGTTTTACTCTTTAGACCTAAGGTTCCAGTGTATTTCAAATGGGTTTTTAACCACAATGAAAACTTTATCTCGCAACCACATTTACTGTAAATTATTTTGGTTTTCTTCGGCATACAGAATTCTCCAAACAAACAGATACAGTCTGCTGTGCAACACATCCCTTTGGTGAGAAAACACACTCTCGCTGCCTTGACTAACAAATAATAACCAACATGTTAATGGGAAAAGATAAAACAAGACTCTGAAATGCTCATTTGTGTTAAAATTAGTTTATTTCCCAGGGCATGGGAAGTCCCAGCTGAATTGGTTGCTGCAGTGATATAAGAAACATTCAAACTGTACCCTTGATTAGAATCTGGGAGAGAGAGATAAAAGGTTTATCTGTGTGACAAGAGCCGTTTGATGGACTATTAGATGACACTTTTTTATGTTTGCTAAAATCTCACAGCTTTTGTTGATGCTTTGTCACTAAACTCATCCCTAGCCACAAATTAACAATCTCACCTTCCAGAGGAGGCTTTCTGGCCAACAAAACTGATGAGAGAAAATATGTAAACATCATTAATATCTTGCTTCTAAAATACATGTGGACGTGTGTGTGTGTATGTGTGTAAATGTTTAGGCACATTCATGCACTGTAGCATCCATCTGTCCACATGGGTTTATGTGTGTTTGTGTTTCACTCACCCTTTAACAGGTCGAGATTTTAAAGTGCTTGTGTACTAGTGAGTTGGTCAATATTATATAAATGCTACATTATTACAACGTATTATATTTTATCAATGCATATGCATATAATATGTAATATAAATGCATTATTGTAACACCTATCATCTTGAATACCAAAATACATATTCTCAATATACAATATCATATATAATATTATGGAATCATATAATCACGGAATGGTTTAGGTTGGAAGGGACTTTAAAGATCATCCAGGGATCTCTGATTATCTCATTCCAACCCCCTGCCATGGACAGGAGCACCTTCCACTACCCCAGATTGCTCCAAGCCACATCCAACCTGGCCTTGGACACTTCCAGGGATGGGGCAGCCACAGCTTCTCTAGGCAAAGACATACAATATATATTATATTATATTATATTATATTATATTATATTATATTACACATATCTATCAGTACACATATATTGCGTACATATGCAAAAACATAGATGAAAAGCTAAGTTTAGGTAGGGCTTGGTGTATTTTAATTTCCATTTCACGTTTTGGCTTGGACAAGAGACTCCAGTGAGACCCTGTGGCTAACTGGTGAAATTCAGCCATGATTTTTGCATGAACTGAGTGTGGTCATAGTCACACAGGGGCAAACTGAATGAATCAGGTAAATGGTTGTGAGTGAGAGACAACAAACAGAGGAGCAGACTTTGAGAACTGTGGTGGGGATCAGGAGTGCAGCAGTCCTTAATCAGATTTCCCAGATTACTGCATCATATTTATGGCTTTAGTGCAGCTAATTGTTGCTGTCTCTTTTGACATTTTTTCAGCTACTTCCTAGAGCACATGGCTATAACTCACTCGCACTCACTCCACAGTTAGATGTGGAAAGGCCTGCAGGGAAAGACCTTTTCTTCAGAGGGCTTCATAAATTCTGTAAAAAGAAAACAACCTTCCCCAAGACTAATTCGTCCTTTGTTTCACATTAAAAACACAAAACTAGGGGAATTTCCCACACAAAGAAATGCTGTCAGAGCTGAAATGGTGCATGGTCATACCCTGTGTACTGCACCCCTAAGTGCTTATCAAAGCAGAATGAACACTGCCAGCAGTTCTGAGGCATGTGCCTTTTGCAAAATATCATAAACAAATGTACCTATAAGCTTCTTCCCTCCACCTGTTCTTCCCTGATCTGGAGTTCACATTCTGCTTTTCCTGATCATGTACAAGTATGTGACCCAGAATTGCACTCAGCCCTTTTCACTGTTGATTTTCTTGAGCTTTAGTAGTTGCATCACACTGGGACAAAAACATGACACCTGAGATCAGAGAGGTGGTCTAAGATGACTTTCCACCTGTCTGATTCTTCAGCATGCTGAGAATGAAAGTGGATTCCCTATGTAGCTTGTGGCAACTCAAAAGCTGCTCTAGATCCCATCAAGAGCACTTGTACCTCCTAAATGTGGTAATGACTCACAGTCCTTTTGGATTTTGATAAGACTGATGACACTGTCTCTGTCATCATTCCCTCCTCTGCCTCACCTCTCTGCCAGATGTTGTCTTCCACAGAGGGAACCAGTCTGAAACTTCTTCTGTTCCACAGTCTGAAGTCAGAAGGATTTGAATTCCCAGATGGGGCTGCCGGGCTCTGGTATCCAAAGATGGAATTGTCCCTTGCTCCTCTCTCAGAGAGCTAATCATCAGCTGTGGAGCCTGGAGGACCCCTGGACATGAGGTGCTTCAGCTGTGGCAGCTAAATGGGAATCAGATGGGAAGTACTGAGATCTGGGATCTGTGTTCTCCATTGCCATCACTAGCCTAAATCTGTGTCTGAGCTACATTTCCTTTGTGACTGATGGAGAAAAAGAGTCACTTTTAGGACAAAGTTCACCTTATCATAAAATAAACATATACCAAAGGCTGTATAAATCAAATCTCTTGACTGTCAAGGGATCTCAGGAGGATTAGGTGGGATGTTAATATCTAAAAATAAGGAAAGTGAACTTACTCCCACAATAAGTTGGAATATTAGGGTGATTACTTGGTCATAGCAGTAGAGATGATGACTAGAACATGATCATCAGCTGTGTTAAATTACATCATGTGTTTATTTGCAGTAATTCATCTGGGTTAGACTGTAAATTTGTGTTCCAGGTGCTCTGATATTCTCCAATAATATTTTGCATTTGGTTTCTAGAAGCATCAAGGAAAAATGTCAATATAATATCTCTGTGTATATATGTGTGTGTATATATATGTGTGTGTGTGTGTTTGTGTGTGTGTGTATGTACATGTTGAAGAATGAAAGAATAATCCAAAATGAAAACATACCAGCAATGAACTGACAGAAGTTACTCTACATAGAGAAAATCTGATCTCCATGTCTACCTTAATCCATACACTTCAATTAAATCCACTTCTCTGCACTTGAATCTATTCACTACATTAAAGCCAACCCACTATACGTACTTATTTCACAGTAATCCAGCTATTAATTGTCATTCTCCTCCCTGCTCCCCCATCCCAGCCCTCTTACTGTCTTCCTGGAATGATTCATCATAAATGGTGAAAATTCCCATGTCACGTTCTAGTGCAGAGTAGCTGGAAGGTGTGAATGGTGGTTGGAAGGACTCATTGTCTGATTTACATTATGCCAAAAAAAAGCACTTCTACACAGGCTCAGCCTTGTTAACAAATTTCTTCGTCAGCAGGCAAAGCAGTCACTGCTGCCAAATTATGCAGTAATGCAGACTCAGCATTCTTCTGAGTTCATCTTCACGCCATCATGCCACTGATGTTATTTTATTTTATTTTATTTTATTTTATTTTATTTTATACATAGTTTTGATTTATATCTCAGGGTGAATGAGGTCTTATGATCACCAGAAAGGTTGCTTTGGTTTTGTACTTCTGAGTGAGCATCAAGTTTCCTTTTCTAGGAAAAAACCCACCTGAGCTATAGTAAATCTTAAAATATACTGGATATTAAAATGACAAGAAATGATTTCCTCATTCCTTCAACTGGAACACAAGAAGATAGAAAAGGGGGTTTAAAAATATTGATTTTAATTTTAAAAGGTGATCTCGCAGGGAGAAAATTGCTGCAATGGTAAGAAAATGCATTATGGAGTCAAAAAGGAAAATAATCTGTGGCTTTAAAAAAAATTGTAAGCCACCATATTAGATATTATTATTTTTCTCTAAATACTTTCAGTGTCATTGTTAAAAAGTAGAGAGACTACTTGCTCACAAAGGATGCTTAGAGCACATGAATATTGCAGACTGTTGGAGTCCCATCACAAACAAAATAGAAAGAACCTTGGAATAAGAGGTTGGAAAATCCAGGAATTGCCATGGGAGTGGAATCTGTGTAACAGGGCGAGAATGATTCTACATTGAATCTTCATGTAGTTCATACAACTTCTATTGCAACTGCACTTGCAGAGGCCTCAAGTGGAAAACTGTGATTAAAGTTCTCCTGTGCTTGCAGTTTCCACTCTCAGAGGAATTCCAGAATCCAGAAATTAATCCTTGTTCTGAATCACAACAAAGAGTTTTTTCTCTCAGATTTTTTCCAGGAACTGAAAAAAATAATGGCAAAAGACTTGGGTCAATCAAACAATTGAATTTCCCTTTCATACTTTTTTTCCTTCAAAACAATTATTGTGTCAAATTAATTTCATAGTTACTTTGAAACCAATTGAAAATATAACAGAACAATATAACTGTTTTTTTTTTTTTCTGGTAGAAATAGTTACAACTCCATATAATTGTATTCAAAGCTTCTATTTTGATTACAGCATTTTGTGATGGGGAAGAAGATGGCAGAATGGGAGAGTTTTAAGCTGACCAGCTTTGCCTGGGGAAAGCAGAGACTCATGGGTCTCTCCAGGAGAGTAGTTCCTATGACATGTGTTTAATCTGGACTTATTCCCTATGAAATTTCATTAAAAGACATGATGGATTTACCTTTTTTTTAAAATGTTCAGAAGAAGTCACTGCTTTTGAGTAGTGTTGCTTCATTGTTTTTGTAAAGGATCTACTTTTGAACAATGCATTTGTCTTTATTTTGTATTGCTGTAATGGTTTCACAGCTTTTATTTATTAACTGGGGAAAGCAAGAGCTGTTTTCAGCTTTACAAGCCAAAGGAGCCAATTCCTATACAGAATTTTGCCACCAGCCCCAACAAAATTAATTCAGAGAAACTCCTGTAGGAGCTGAGTCATCCTGGTGTAAAAGGAAAATCAGCATCCTCTGAAGAGTGGTATTGCATCACTGCCATGAATCTGCCTGTCCTCCTGTGGATAAACAACAAAGCAACACCAAACAACCCAAATACCTCTAAGACACAAACATTGTTAAACATTAGTTGGATGTCTTGGTTTATTTTGCCTTGAAGAAATGAGGTACTTCTGGAGATTGTGTCCAGAATGTAGCTGGAACTGGTTGTTTATCCATCAATTGGGATTTTGAGTAATGCTTTTTTGGGGCTGTATTTCACTGCAGTGAAGTCGTAATATGTGCCACTTTTATGGAGGAAAATTTAAAAAAAATTCACAGTCAAAAGTTTTCAGGTCTGAGCTGGAGAGAAAAATTATTTGGCTTTCTTTTATTTTGAGAAAGTCAGATATTGTGAAGGAAACAAAAAAACAAAAGCAAAACAAAAAAAAAAACAAAAAACAACCAACCAAACAAACAAAAAACCCCCAAAAACAAACAAAAAAACCCCCACCTACATTCCAGCCCAAAATGTATTTGAAATCTTTCTTCCTAACCCATGGTGTTGGTGGAAGAGTCAGGAGAAAGTTCTGCTTGTGGTAAGAGACATTCAAATCCAGGGGCTGGATTTTGATGATCCTGGAGGGTGCATTCCAACTCCAGATATTCTAAGTGCTGAAGAAAGAGTAATTCCAATCCCTGAAACTCTCGCAAGCTGAGCAGGTGGTTTGTAAAGGCAACATCACTGCCTTATGTTCACTGGAAGAAGATGAATTCACACAGGAAACTTATTGAGGAGGCACAGGTGGAATTAAATCTTCTGAATGACCTTTTAGTACAGGTATGGGAAGGGCTCTTTGCCTCCTGTTTAAGTTTAGCAGAAGTTCTGCTGAATTGGGATCTAGAACTCCTCACCCAGAAATGCTGACTTGCCCCATACCTCAATTTCCCTATCTGCAGGATGAGTAATAACACTATTTCCATCAGATTCTTATTTACATCAAGTTAGTCATTAAATGCTGCAGAATTTTACTGCATTCATTAAAATGTTGTAAAAGAACAAGATTAATCAACTATCCATTACTCAGTGTGTAGAATTAGTCACAGGGCAGGTTTCTTCCTGATCAGATGCCCACCACCCTTTTAACCAAAATAATTTGACTAACAGAAACCACTGCAATATTGACAGTGAATGACAAATACTTTTATTCTGTGTGTTCTTCTACATATGGTTAAAGACAAGACCAGATGAAAAACAGCCTTTCTGCAAATGTTCCTGTGAATTGAAGCCACTCCTTGCAAATAGACACGAGCAGCGAATTAAAAACAGACACCAGATTTTGATCTCAGTTCAGCGAGTTTTGCTTGGGCACAAGTCCATTGGCTCCTTCACCCAAGCAAGTGAGGCACAAATCAGGATGACATATTCATGCATGTCAGATAAAAGTGTGCAGGGTTATGTCCATATTAGTTATGCGATAACAGGACAGATGCATGTTAGGGTGGAACAGTGTTAGCAAATTATCTCACAAAAGGCTATTTGTCTTCCTTGGGACATGTGCCACCACTTCAACTATCTGAATAAATCCACATTCCTGACTTCCCGTCATGGAGACTTAATCCAGCTCGGTCAGTGGGGAGATGCGGGTTGCAATAAATTGGTTGGAGAAGGAAAAGCTTCCAGAAGGTTTTGCATTTGTCCTTCTATGTTGCCACATTTCTGCACTCATACTCACCAAACTACCCAGCAGCACACTGTGGAGAAAGTGAAAGAAGGGACACATGGAGATGTCTGTAATCCAGCTAGCATGTGGATGGCTGGATTCCCTCCATAACCACTGGCCAGATGTTGAAACATCAGTGATGTGGTTTTTTCACACAGAAGTTAAAGGCCCAAAGAGACCAGCTATTTCAGAGTTAACTTGGAAAGGAACTGAGGGGGAATTGCTTGTGTAGAGTGCACTGGTCTATTTAGATGCAGATGAATTTCACTTGAATTGTGAGTCAGAGCTCCCCACACCTGGCAACCTTCAGCAATGGCAAAGTGTAAAACTGCTTCATTTTACCAGTTTCTGTACTAAACAGTAGTGACATGATGACAATTTTGAGCCCTCTGTGCCTCAGGTCCTCTCTCTGTGACAGTAAGAGCCGCATCAGCAGAGAAACAGCTGGAATTTAAGCTCCCAGATGGATTTGCTTTAACCACGACTATTTTGCCCTGAAGTGCACTTAGGAGTGCTCACTCTGTCTTTCAGCAGCAGTCACAGAATTCTGCACCAAAAACTTGTAGGAAGCAGTAACTCCTTAAACAACTTCAGCTAAACATGCAAAGCTGGCCTGCCTACATCTTAAATAAATTGAGCACAGACTCAAAGTGAGGAATGAGTATAGAAAGAGAGAGTATTAGACCTGTTTTCCTCTCCCCAAAACTCAGTCCAGTTGAAGAGGTGACCTGAGTCACCTCTGCCTGTGCTCACCACCTCTGCCTGCTTTTGGCTTATGAGCTCTTTTGTAACCTGCCTGTGACATAGAGGTATTTACAAAACACATTTCTGATCACAGGATCCTGCTGTGAGCAAACAAATTCTATTTGCTACACTGACTCCAGGACAGCCATAGGCTGAGGAAAAAAGCTCTGGTCAACTCCTAACCCTGTTTACCAGAGCAGGACCTAAATTGTGAAGTTCACATATTGTTTAATGCCGTGACCTCTGTGCACTTGCTAATCCCTCATCCACTGCTCTGCAGCTTCTTTCGTGCCCACAGCCTCCAGACTAATACCCAGAAAGATGCTTGGATTTCCAAAACTGCAAACCATGCAGCTGTCACATTCACAGAGGATGTTATGTTGAGTCAGCACACTGCCCCAGCATGGCCACAGCTATAGGATCTCTCCTTCCTATGGATAATCACATCTTTGCCTGCATCAGGCACCTTCCTGCTGCAGTAGGATTTTGATACCAGCAGCAAGATTGCTTCTGCTCTCAGGGTAAGCTGAAATTAGACCACAGAAAAGATGTTGGAGTCTGTTATACTTGTAAATAATGTCTCAAAAAGCAATGTTTGAATCACTAGATTTCCCCCATTGTGATAATTTATAAAATACTATCTGATTTTATTACTGGTCTACTGAAACATTTGATTTGTTATGAACTCATGAGTATTCTTTTTTATCCAGGAATACCCAGTGCTTCATTAGGGCAGACTCAGAGTCCAGGCTCACAGAGAAGATGAGACAAAAATCCAATGTGTATCAGTGTATCATTCCTCTGACATGTCCGTGTCTTTCTGCACACACAAGGAATCTCATCCCTCTTAAACTGAGTTTAGTTACTCCACTTTTTTTTTGTTTGTTTTTTTTTTTTTTTTTTTTGCATGGCGGGCAGTGTTCAGCGTGTAACTGATGTGTGGAAAGTTCACACCCCAGCACATCTTAACCAGTACTTGTTTAAATAATTGACAACACTTGAAACAGTAACAGGCTGCCCAGAGAAGCTGTGGATGCTTCACGCCTAAAAGTGTTCAAGGCCATGTTTGATTATGCCTGGTTTAGTGGAAGGTGTCCCTGCCCTTGATCAGGATGCTGGAACTAGATAAGCTTTAAGGTCTTTACCAATTCAATCCATTCTATGATTCTATGATAAATGTACACTAAAAATCTCTCTGATGAGGATGATGGGGCTGCACAGTGTATAGGCAATATGGGACCAGAATAAGGTGATTCTTTCCTTCCATGTAAAGTTTTTGTTTCTGATAGAGAAGAAAATGGGGCGACACTTGGAATAACACTTCACCAAATCTGAAATGAAATTTCAGACTTCTCCAGGTGAGTTGAGGAGTAAGATCTTTCCTGTAGGATATTGACTGAGAGAGAAATCAAAGCAGGTAGATACATAGACCCTGTGTTAAAGTAGCCTTATATACAGCCCAGATATAAGTGCCCAAAATAAATGTGACAACCTTTCAGTGCTGTCATGCAGAATTTCACTGAGAAACACAATATCAGGAGTACAGTGTTGTGTGTAAGAACAACAACAACAACAAAATCCTACTTATTAAGAAATAATTTAAAAATTTTCTGCATAGTCTTAATAGGAAAGAATTTGTTTGCCTCAAGATAATGCCTTTTGTCCTTCCACCGTAGGAAATCTTTTCTATGCTCTAGGAAACAGCATCTCTCTTCCAGGTAATTCTGCTTTTTAAACCTCTGTTTTCCTCAAATGTAGAAAAAAACCCCAAAATCTCAACAAAACCCCACAACCTAATTTAAATGCTCTGAAACAGCAGTTCAAAAATAAATGTTTCATTTAGAATCAAATGTTTCATTTTAAAATCAAATATTTAAAATCAAGCAATTCTTAACATAAATAACTTTTCAATAAAAAAGAGTCAGGCTCATACTTTTTCTGACAAAAAAAAAGAGATTAATTTTATTTAGGTAGATAACTGCCCTTTAAAATGTTTTTTAAAATTTAATTTTAATTCTAATAGAGGGTATAGGGTGAAATAGCTGTTCAGACCATGAATAAGTCTGACAGAAAATAACTGAGGGCAAATAACACTGAAAAGGAAGGAGAGGTTTCAAAACTGGATTGTGTAAGATGTTAGTCAGAAGTATTAAGCAAAGGCCTTCCCTGAAACACAACCATCCTAATATTCAAATTAAATACCTATTAAATATAAGATTCACACTTCACAATATGGATTCTCCCAGGGCTTTGATTATGAGGTCGCAGGAAGAAGCCTGTAATTAATATTATATGGTGATTCTTTTCAAAGCAGATTGTTCCAAGAGCTGTAATCACTACTACTTAAGTAAGTTGTCCTTCAATAGCACAAATGAAATTAGGACCCAGAGCAAAAGTAAACATACAAGACTGTTTAATTTTTGGCCATCTATTTTTTGAAAAATTGAAGTTATTATATTTCTGAACAGTTGTAGCAGTTGCTGGTTAGATCTCGCCTTGAATCTAGACACTTTTCATGTACCAGGTAAACATTTGTTCTGTATAATGGAACAGAAACATCTTTAAAGAAATGATCCCTTCAAACATTTTTGCTCAGTACCTTTGGCCTGAGGCATCCTCCTTGGAGACCAAACCATTTGGAGGAAAGAAATTGCCTCTAAATGGAGCTGTGAAAATTGCAATAACATCTGGCATGATGAAACAGAAATTATCTCCCAGCAGAGCAATGGGAACCAGATATTCTCTGTTCATCAAGAGAAAAAATAATTAATGCTTAAAAAAGAAACATATTAAGTTTACCTAATCAAATGCTCTGATACAGGGAAATTTGTCTGGATCTCCATTTAACTAGGTGGTTATACAAATAGGTGTGTAGTACTTAACAGGAATCTGAGATACTTGCTCCCCTTACATCCCATGGCAACACATTCCATAAGTTAATTATATGCTTTCTTAAAAAAATAAAAAGGCATTTAATCCATTTCACGGTGGCTGTGTTGCTCATCAAATGTCTAGAACAGTTAATGTCTTGGTAAGACTATCAGCTCAGCAATTTTTAAATGCAAAAGGGCTTATTTTGTCATCTTGTTTGACCTATCAGCTGCTAAAGGCAAAGGGACTTCTCTGAAGTTATTCTTGCTTTAATCTTAAGTAGATCCTGACTTTGCAGCACTGATCAGCCTAGATTCGCAAGTGGCTGGTGGCAAAATTTGTTGTTCCAATATTTAATTACTCTAATTTGTTCCAGTCAATGTTTGTTTTAGCTTCCACTTCTACCTTTCAGATCTTGTTATACCCATTTTGGTAGAATAATTATACCCCTCCTTGTCCATCATCTGTTTTTGGGTGAAGTGTAACATCTTCCTTGCGCAAGTCCCTTTCAGATGATTCAGATAATTATTTGCTCTGTTTCATTTTTCACGTTGTCCTGGTTTGAAAAGACAGGTGTGTGTTAGGGAAGAGCAGGGCCTTCCCTCTAAATGGAGCTAATAAATCCCTCCCTCTGAATTAGTATAATTTTGAAATTAAGGGGCTCTCAGGCAAAGATACGGGGGTAGGTATAACAGATCTTTACTAGTGTATCTAACAAGACAAACAAGAACAACAACAGCTATGAAATTACCCACAAACAGAACAGTAACTCAGTCCCAGTGTTTTTTGGCTGCAGGCACCTTTTCCCTGAGCTGCAGTTCCCGGTGCTGGGGGCGGGCGGGTCCCGCAGAGCCGCAGGAGGGCTGGGGGTGATGGCAGAGCTGTCCCAGGGGGAGAGAGAGATGGAGAGAGAGCTCTCCGCTCACGGTGTCGGTCCCGATACTCAGCAGAGTGCTGGATGGTGGCAGGATAAGGCGAGAAGGCAGCAGGGCAGGGTCCCACAGCAGAAAAAGGTGGGTCCCAGGGTTGGGGTGGCAGGGATGGGGGGAGCAGTGGTGACCTTCCTCCTCCAACTCCACGAGCAAGCGGGGTGAGCAAGTGCCTCCCCCTCTCCTTTTCTTGCTTCTGATCTTGTGGTTTTCACCCCCCCCTTTTCCCCCCTTTCCCTCCCCTCCCCTCCCCCATCACTAGCCATCCATGCTAGGGCATGGCCATCATGTCAATGGGGAAAATTCCACAGAGAGGAAAGGGAAAAAAACCAATCCCCAGCACGTCTCTTGTGCTCTTTCTACCATCACTTTATTTTTATCAGCACTGACTTAAAGGTTTCTTGGAAGTGTGATGTCAAATAATAATCTCAGGCCCGTAGTGCTGATAAATGATGCTTTTCAGTGATTAAACTGCTCCAGTCAGTTCTGAACACAGACCAAGAGCTTCTGCGCTGTCCCTCATTACACTTCTCTCCAAAGCCAAGACATGGAGTGCTTCAGATACCACATCTCTTCCCCAACCAAATTAGTCCTGGACAAATAACACTGGTCTAGGCCAGATATCTAAAATTTACAATCCTTAATAGTGTTCTGTTAACCTTGCCTGTTGTTTGGACTGTTGAACCTCCCCTCAAAGAGGATTGCTGCTACTGATGTCCGGAGACAGTGAGTCCGTCTGCACTTGTAGATGTATTTCCTGAAGATCAGCTGTCTGCTCCTTCTGAGGGAATTGCATGACTGAATTAATCTTCATCAAAGCTAGAAGAATACCTTCTGTCTGGAAACTTTCACCTCCTGTGTGAACTGGATCTTGAATGATTTCCTGTTTCATCTAGGGAATTTCCATTCTACCAGAAAAGGGACCTAAGGAGGTATTGCTCAATGCAAGAAAGCGAAATAAAGGGGACATTTATCTGAACTGCTGTGCTCTGAGGACATAATTTGGATTTCATGTGGTCAGAGCTCTTGCAAAAAAGCCCCCAACTGCCCATGTATTCCTCAGTATGTCAGAAGTAGTATGGCCATGGTGTTTCAAAGTCTAAGACATGGGACACCAATGTCAGAGAGGTCCTGGAAGAGGTCCCAGGTTGCTCTCTTAGGAGTTTGCAAGGAGTAGATGGGACCAGTTTTAGGTCAGCTGGGGTCATGAGACCAGGTCCTTGATGGCTCGTTGCAGATAGGGACTGGAATGAACTCCAAAACCTGACAGCCTCCTAGTGTATCAAAGTTCACATCTGACCATCAGAGCTTTTTCAACTGAAATAAAATGTAGACTATAGCACCAAAGACAAAGAGCAGTTGAGCAAAATAAACACTTTTCACATTTGTGCCCATGGTTTTCTTTTAAATATTTTTTTCTATATTTTTTTTTCTCTCTCACCTATACTATAAGCAAATTTTAAAAAGACCTATAAGACACACGGTTAAAATCCCCAACAAATTGTGAATTGGTTCTTTAAAAGAAGGAATGTCACAGTAGAAGCCTCTGTGTATCATTGATATGTAACTTAGATTATTTTGGACTATTTTAGGGCAAAACCCCATGGTAGTTTCTCTCAGCTGGCAGTACAAACAGAAAGATATCAGTTGTGACCAGAGTTTTATGAAAACACATAAGGCAGCTGTTTTCATTCTTTCTACATATGACAGTGAAGTGGTCAAGTAAACTCTTTAGCAGTTCAATTTGACTAAAACTTTTGAAAAACACTGTAATCTTCAAGGAAGCTGGAATAAAACCACTCTACACCTCAGCACCTGCTGGTTAGCTCAAAACAGCTGACCTGCCAAAGATGCTCCTTATTTCTCACTTCTCCATGCTTAAAGACACTAAAAACCCATCCAGCTTTTCCTACCTGTTTCTGTCCATGCCAGTGATCCCACACATGTTCCCAAAAGGACTCTGCTCTGTGGGTTGAACTTTGGATGTAGAAGGTCACTTTTGTCTTTTACAAGAGGCATACAGAGGTTGTACCAACTAGAAGCAAAGGCATGATGAGGGTGGGTGCTCACAGAGCATTTACCCTGCTCCAGGTGGGGTAAGAGACATCCTGAACCTTCTTCAGTCTGCTCTGGCCAGTGGCTGTCTGTGCACTGGGGTGTGTGCCAGATGAGAGTGTGTTCCACACTGTTCTCCTGCATCCTTGGCAGTAGGAAAATCCACCTAGCTCTGCCAGGCTCTGTTCTCTCTCTGTCTCTGGAGTAGTGTCTGCACTGGACAGAAGGGTTGATCCAAGCAAGGATTTTTCCCACTGGAATTATATGAGTGGGTTGACTGGAACGTTTTGTGAATTTATGCTGATCAAAGAGATTTGTTTCAAGCGAGAAGGAAAAAAAAAAACACACACACAAAAAAGCAGTAGGAAAATGGGAAAGGGGTTTTGGAAAAAAATGTAAATGTTTTTATTTTTATGCTTTCAAAGTAATTTGAGGTGATGTTTCATTTTAAAAATATACTTTAGTTCTTATTTAGAGTAGAATAAACATCCTTTCCAAGGGTTCAGAGCTGCAATATTTCAGCCTGAAAAAAATAGACTTGAAATAAAGCTGCCTTTGCTCCTGTTCAACTTGTTGTCACCTACCATTTTTATGTCACTTAAAAAAAATCAGAAACAGTATAGAAAACATTAACTGTGAAATCCAGAAATAGTGGGACCCAAAAAAGCCTTTCTGAGTTTGACATATCTTTCCACATTTTATTTATTTATGTAGGAAAACACTGGGATTCTTAACATTCCTTGTTCATCTGACTGTTGTGTGTCTGTGGAGAAGTGCATGATTTTCCAGGAACTATATTCTATTAAAGTGGGAGTGATACCTCCAGGTAATGGGTAGACATTGAGAAATTTCTTTTTCTGATGGTGATCGGTGGAAATCTGTAAACCAGCCCAAGCTCCTCTGTGAAGGGATGCATACTGCCTTTTATTTTGCAGAGACCCATGAAACTCATTTCCAGTAGCTTTCCTCATTTCTTTTCTCTGCTTGACTTCAGAACAGGAGGTCAGGTCAAACTTCTGGCTGGTATAATAGCTAATTACACCCCCTATTTGGCCTAGGATGCAGGGTGAGGCATAAATTAGGAGCTGATAGTTTAGCTGGTGCCATGGTGGGTTATTAGATGTGTGTCAGCAAGCAAAGTTGTGATCAAAGCTTGCAGTGAGGCAGCCAGAGGTCATGAAGCATGGCTGGGGACTAATTGCTGGGCTGTGTGCTGAAAGGAAGCTTGCAATGAAAGGCCATTAAGATTCAGGTTTTCCAATCCATGGAGCAAAGCTATGTAGAAATGTGGATTTTTGAGCAAGCAGGGAAATGAGGGGGTTTGGTGTGAGTTCTGCTCTGGGTGATGGTGATGGCTCACCTCATTTCTAAAGAGTTTTTCTAGGGAAGGGCAGGATCTGCTTCTAAACATGAGTCCAGACAAGGACTTATTAACCCATATCTTCATTCAAATGGGTTGGTCAAAAGAAAAGAGTCTTTTCAAAGAGCTCACACTGATGCAGGAATTCAGCTGATTGTAAAATGAGCCAGCAGAAACAAAACTCTGCTTGTAGAGGAGATAGTGGAGAGGGCAGAGGATTTAGTCAGACACTTGAAAAGCACACCAAGGTCTATGAATGACAACTCTTTAGAGAAAAAAAATAGGGGAGTAAAATTTTTATTACTTTTTATTCTCAAAAGTTTTCTACACACTCTGCACAGCTCACCAGATACATTTTCACAATTTTACAAATGGGGAAACTGAGGCAAAATGAAATAAATCGCACTTTTTAAATTATAACACCTGTATTCTCACAGATCAGATATCCTGGAGTTCAAATTATATAATTAAGCTGATTTGAAGAAGAATGGAAAACTGTTTCCCTATTTTTTTTTGCTACTGTTGTAGAAATTAATCCCTTATGATCTATCAGTCACTTTTTCATTCTTGTTTCCCTTTTGGTCTTTTTCAAAGCTCGGAAAATTTCCCAGTTAAATCTTTCCAAAGGATGGCACCCATTTCAATTTGTCCTCTTCCTCCAAAATTTTGAAGTAAATAAAATAAAATATCATAAAATAATAAAATATTTTATAGCTGTCTATATATTCAGTATAGATAAGGGCAAATACTTTCATTTTCTAAGCATCAGTATAATTTTTATGTATGTGAACAGTTTAAATGAAATTATTATTTAAGTTATGACATGATGCAAAACCTAAATAACAGAGACCAAATGTTTTCATGCCTGTATGGAAAGGACACCTTGACTATAAACAATGATAAATAGCTAAGGAAAGTCTGGTGACTCCAGCCAAATATAGATTGTCAGAACGAAAAGTGGAGTTTCCACAAAGTGAAATTCCCACTCTGTCAACATATATTTGCAGTCAGTTTGAGATAAAATGTCATGTTTTGGGGAAAGAAAAAGAATCTCATGAGTGCTTTGGTAAAAATGTTGAAAGGTATTTGTGTCACTTTGGCTTTCAGTTACTCTCAGCTATCAAAATCAAAGGAGTTGTAGCTTTTTGTCCAACATTTCTTCAGGAGATTTTGGCCACAACCACATTTCTCATGAGCCCACATGTCCCAGCTCAAGGATCAGTTTCTTGATCTCTGAGCCAACATCCAACCTGTTGGCCTGTGCCACCTGATCTGAAATGAGAGCAGCAGGAGGGACAAATACTGCTGCAGCTTGAGCTTAGAAAGAAACCCTTGGACAGTCTCCTACCTGCTGGGAATCACATTCCATCTTTCTGTCTCCTCTTTACCCTTACACCTGGCTCATATCTTTCTTCTTCTCTCCCCTACCTGTCCTTGGGATAGAAAGGGCAAATGTCTCTGGCAATGGTAATCATTGGCTGGAATCATTACCAAGTCATACCACCAGCCTGTCAATGAACTCACTCCTTTTAAATGTGCATTTATTACTTAAAGGCATAAAATGAACCTTGAATAAACTGTGGCTGTAGTTGTCTTTATTTTATTTATTTATTTATTTATTTTTGATCAAAGGAATTTTAATTCCATGTAAATGAATTAATTCAGGGAAAAATACTGAAGCAAAGATTAAAATCTTTGTGTGGTATTTCACAGGTGAAACAGAAAACAAGAACAACATTTAATAGATTTCCTGGCTGCTTCCAATGTATTTTCTTTTATAGAAAATCACTCCATGTGAAAGCAGAAAGGGAAAGAAAAAATGTGTTATTGTTGGATTTGTCTTTACCTTGGTATTGAAGAAAATGAGAAATCTGTTTCATGTCTCTTTATGTGCTTTTCATACAACTTAACTAGATTATTAGAAATGTTCAGTAATAATCTGTAGATGAAAGGAACTTTAACTCTTGAGTCTTTATTATGATTAAGGCTTGAAGTCATTTGAAAATTGTATGTGGAACATGATCTATTACATCTTATGGCAAATAGGAGCTCATATATTTAGGCTACAGCTAAAGAGTAACATCTGCCTATGTCTTGAAGAACTAATTGCTAGCAAAAGATAAATGAATATGTTTATGACTTTTATGGTAAACTCGGCAGTAAAGGGAATAAGGTCCTGATGTGGAAAATTGGAAAGTCAGCTGTTCTGCAGAAACAAACCATTCTTCTGTGGGGAGTAAAGGAAGAGATATTTTTCTTTTTACATCCTGAGACAAAAGGCAAGCTCAGGACTATATGATTTAAAGTTGAACTTTCAAACCCAGAGCCGATAAGTTGGTTTCTGTACTTCTTGTAGTAATACTGCCAACAGCAAAGTGCTTTGGCAACAAATCTGCTCCTGTTGAAGTCAAAGGTAAAATTCTTTAACCTGGAGTATCCATCTTGGTACTTGTGAATTTCAGAAATGAGCCAAACCCTCCAATTTAAAAGTGGCATGTGAACTTCCCTAAATTCAGGCTTAACTTGTTACTAGGCTTTAGGTTATGCTTGCTGGAGAGCCAGACTGATGCCATTTGAAAATTTCAGATCTGGATCCAGTTTTTGATTTAACACACTCTCAACACTTCAGCTTGTTCAGTTCCAAGATTTTAGTTCACATATTTTTATTTTCAGTTTTATAATGTTGCACATGCAATTGTTTGAAGTCTCTAAAATGATTAATGTGCATACAACTCTATAAAAACATTCTTTGGTCTTTCTCCAATTTGCAGTTTCATACATGAGAATAGGAAGCAATGAAGAAATATTATCCTTTACTAGCACTGCAGCAAGTACCACTAGTCATGTAAATATTACCCCAAACACTGCAAAAATTACTCAGCTCTGTTTGAATCATTGCTTGTGGAGCTCAGCTTCATTTTACTAAAGCAGCTGTTGGAATCTTACATCTTCTAATAAATAATTCACTTGTGCAATGAAAAAAAGGCTTTGGTAACACAAGTGCTTAATACTGTTGAAACAACTCAGAAAAGAGTGTTTAGGTGTAAGAAGAAATCATGGTTAGCAGACAGGTAAGAAAATCATATATATATGGAACTGAGTTCCATTGATATGAGGTTCGAGAGATGTTTATGTGCACAGTGCATTCACCAATATATGTATAATAAACACAATCCATAGGCATTCTGGAAAATAGTGGTTTAGAAAAGACAACAAACTCAAATTAAGATTGTTTTCTTCATGAGACCAATTTTTATCTGTAGAAGTTTCTAAAGCGCAGAATACAATCCTACCATGTAGAAGGGGATGCTTTTGAGGTATATGACATCACTAAGACTGATATTGAAATAATAAGTGTCTTTCTGGTATTCATAATTAAATCAGGCTATAGACAAATTGGAAAATGCTATTGACTACAGAATAATTTGAATTCAAGGTCCAAACCAAAAATGTCTACTCACTGGTTAAATTCTTTAGAATTTCTGCAGCAAACACTCCTGCAAGGTGATTGTAGCAACTTCTTCAGTGATTAATTTTTTTTTAAATATACAACTGCTGTTGATCATTTAGTCTGACATTTGTTCTAGTATAGACATATAATCTTTCCAGCTGCTTCTTTTAAAATCTTTAAGAATTTTTCATTCCTCTCCTCTTCTGAACCTCAGCCTTGAAAGCCTTCATGTAACTCTTGATCCCACTTAGATGGAAGCAGAAAAGTGGTTTGACAAGTTCATTAACTCACTGACAGTTCCCAAATCCATGGCTTATCCCTAACCCTGCCACTATACCTCAGAGGTGGTGATTATGACAGGTCAGAAAAGGGTCTGCTGGGAATGGAGGAGTATCATATATCATATCAATCATATCATATATCATATCATCATATCATCATCATATGTCATGTATCAATCATATAACATCACATCATATCATAGTATGGCTTGGGTTAGAAGCAGCCTGAAGGATCATTAAGTCCAACCCCCTACCATGGACCTTATTTCCAGGCTGAAGTTGGATTTTGCGTGTCTACCCTAGAACAGAAAAATTACTGGACTTTATCATATACGCACATGTGAGCAGGAGGTGAACTGTGTGGATGGACAAATAATTTCCCAGTCTGCACAAGAAGTGGTACGACACTCAGACAGGGGACATTGAGAAGTTGCAAACTTATAAGTCAAACAGTATTCAAAGTTATAGATGAGTCTGAAAAAAACCTGATATCTGCAGACAGTGCAAATCCTGGACTGTACCCAGGTAAGACTGCCTGGAGCCAAAGATATTTCCAAACTTCCAATACAGTCAGCAATTTCTGATCCCACTCTGCTCAAACACTTCTTTCCACAAAAGGAGGAGCAGATCAATACCTAGATAGTTTATGCATTTATGCACAAATCTCTAATGTCAGACAATAGACACACTTGTGGCAATGCATTAACATTGATGTGGACTCTACTAAAATATTAGTGAAGTGCTAGAGGTTCTGAGGACATTCAAATTACACAAATCTGACTATAAAAAAGATCAATAATTTTAAGTGGACTCCAAATATTAATTAGCACAACGTAGCAAGTGGAAGAGACTTTTTGGCAGAGCTTGTAGTGATAGGACAAGTGTAATGGGTTTAAAGTAAAAGAGGTTCAATTTAGATTAGATATAAGGAAGAAGTGTTTTTACCGTGAGGGGTGAGATACTTACACAGGTTGTCCAGAGAGGTGGTGGGTGACCCATCCATGCAAACACTCAAAGCCAGGCTGGATGAGGCTCTGAGCAATGTGATGTAATGGAAAATGTTCCTGCTTTTTGCAGTGTGGGGGAAATAGGTGACATCTAAAAGTCCCCTGCAACCCAGAGTATTCATAGGAGTCCAAGGCATGTAAGGCTTTATTTGTTTCAGCACATCTCTCCTGTGCCTAAATGATGGACAGCTTTTTGTTCTGAGTGCTCTGTGGTCTGGATTTAACCCACTATTTATAGGTTATTAGTTTGAGCAACTTAGTTGGGAAGTGAAATTCTAATTTTCTGTTCTGTGTGTGCCATGTCTCTTCCTTAAGAGAAGTTATAAATCTGGACTAAAATCCTGTTGAATGCACTGTTAGGGTGCCATTATGGATTTACATTACTGGAAAGGAGAATAATACTCAATGTTAAGCTACTGGGGGGGGGGGGAGGGGGTGGGGGGGGCAGGCAATAGATCTTTATTTGGTGTAAACAAAATGTGAGAAATACCCCACATTATGTGTCCCCTCTCCATTTCATCCCTCCCTTCCCACCCAGAAATTCAGCTCCCTGGTTGGAAATTTCCATTCTCCCAAAGCACCTGCCCTACAGGGTTGCACTGGTTTGAAGCATATCTAACACAGCAATTGAGAGGTTTGTTGGGTTCACACGCACTGGAGAGAGCAATTTTATTTTCATACTTGATGTTCTTGTGCACATCTGACCAGGGTAACTGAGTGCACAGGTTGTAATCTTTCCAAAAGCAGTAGGTTGATATCAAAGACTTTGCAGCGAAGCAAGGAATTGTGGCAGTACTTCAAGGAACAGGTTTGCAATTAACTGTTAAATACAGATTGAAGGAATGCCCCGCTTGGTTGCTGCAGGCTTTCCTTGCACGCCAGCAATGACTAAATCTAAAGCACAGAGCATGGCAAGATGATAACCTGTTAGCAGGGGGAGGAAAACGGGGTAGAATTATTGAGTGGTTGATAACATGTAGGCTGTTTCATGGTTCCAGAATATTGTACAAAAATAACAAATCAGCCCCTCTGAATTATAATTGTGCTCACAAAAAAACCAAAAAAAAAAATAAAAGGGAAGGGAAGGGAAGGGAAGGGAAGGGAAGGGAAGGGAAGGGAAGGGAAGGGAAGGGAAGGGAAGGGAAGGGAAGGGAAGGGAAGGGAAGGGAAGGGAAGGGAAGGGAAGGGAAGGGAAGGGAAGGGAAGGGAAAGGAAGGGAAGGGAAGGGAAGGGAAGGGAAGGGAAGAAAAATAACCAACTTGTATGGTGTACATGTGAGATTTCTTTTGAAAAGCAAAGCAAGCTACAAACTGCTCAGCCTACAAACTCATTCAGCCATCAAAGATGGCTTGCACATGCAGATGACAGTGCACACAACTTGGAGTACAAAAGAGACTGCCAAAAGAAATACCAGCCCCCAACCCTAGCTCCCAAAACCTTAGATTGTTTTTTTATTTTGCAGTGTGCACTCAGTGGTTCTAGCTCAAGGACAAGACCAATAGACAAAATATTTTGATTCTGTTTTCTGTCCCATTCTTTAATTATTAGATTTCCCTGAGGGTCTCAGAGCCAATGTGTGAGCAATTACCATTACATTTGTCTTGAAAGGAAACCTCTGTATGCATTTGCCCAGAAAGTTCATGGAATCTACTTCTGCGGAGATATACAACAGCCATCAGTACACAATTCTGAGTAACATCTCTAGGGTAGCACTCCTGCTTGAACAGGTAATTTGAAGTAGATCACCTCCAATGGTCCCTTCAAACCTTACCAATTCTGTGATTCTGTGTGATTAAGAATCACAGAGAAATAGGAGCTGAGATAAGAGTGGGCTAGGGATTTGTAAAGGATCTTCATAAGTACCAATTAGCATCAGCAGAATTTGTAAGGAATTGCTCAACATGTGTTGAGCTCAACAGGTTTTGGCACCTAGTTTTTGTGTCATTTGCTTAAGCAAATATTTTTTTCTGTGCAGTTCATAATTTGGCATGAACCAGAAGATTGGGACAGAAGAAATTGGAAATTTTATTGTGGAATGGTTTGGTGATTTGTCTACTTTCAGAACCTGGAAATTATACAGATAAAGGAGTGTCATAGCTGGCCCTGCTCCCTACCTCAACCAGCATGTTGGACTAGATTATTGGCAGTTGAATTATCCTATAACCCTACAAAAGGTTGCATATAGGACTGTCCTGTTTTGCCAGTGGCTGAGATAATGGCCTGAGCCTCACCTGAAAAATGAGGTCAAATTTGAACCATGTCCTTCAAAAATCAAACCTCACTGCTTTGACATACATATCTCAGGAATTTTTCTGACATTTTTTCAGGAAAGCCTGCTTTGAGGCAAGAATCACACAAAGCTATAACTGATGGAAAGGTTTTGTGTAATTTTTACTACAGACAGTCTGGCAGTGCAGTGCTTTACAAAGATCAGGGTTTGATCTCTTATTTTCATCCCATTTTTGTGTCCCTTCTATCCCCAAGATCTTAACCCAAGCAGTATCTGCCAATGTCAGTAAGTTGCTTCCAAACTCAACACCTCTATGCAAAACTAGCCATTTCCTGCATAACTAAATGTCAGTAAATGCTGCCACTTGGAATAAGACCATATGGAAAGGAAAGAAGGGGCTAAGTCAAAGACTCTGTTAAGATTCTACTTTGTACTCTTGATTTTTGTAGAAATAATTGTGTTGTAAATGAGTTTTCATTTAGTTTTGTTTGAAACTTTTGACTTTGTTTTATTGTCATCAGAATAAGTTTTGAAGGGCATATTTACCATTTACCTAAAATATAAAATGTTATTCTAGCTTTAGAGAGATTTGTTTTGTTTAATCGGAGAAGACAACCAGTTCAAGACAGGGAATTAATTGTAAATTGCTAACAGCTAAATTCAAGCTGAATTTGAGGGAAGAGTTTGGTCTACACCTCTTCTGTGTATCAGATCAGAAGCTCAACTGCTCTTAAAGGTCCAAACATCAAAACTACTTTACATCTTTGAATGGAAAAATACAAATATCCCATGTGGAGCTAAGGCCTGCTCATGAAGGAAATGATTACCACAAAGCTTTCATTTTAATTTTGTATCAAGAAACTCTGCTTGATTAGCTCCTCTCCTGTGCAAATAGGAATAACAACCTGGCACTGGTTAGAACAGCCCTTGGGCTATCCTGCCAAGACATGGGAAAACGAAAGGAGGAAGAAGGAGGATAATGAAAACCCAGGGATGGTATGGGGAGAGAAACTGTGGGCCAAAAAAAGTGAAAAGAGATATTTAATATAACATCATTGTCCTTCTCCATTTGATTGCAATGACTGTGTTTTGGGTCATGCACCAAAATAATTTGCACACAGTTTTTCTGTGTGCAAATGTACATATGGAAAAAGTTTTATTATTTGGAATAAGCTTTATTTCCTGAATTCTTCATATTTCTTTCTCTTTTTTTTGATTGTTGATTTTACCATTAAAAAACCCCAAACCAAATGCAATTCCTGGTAGATTTCTGTGAAAGATATGATAGTAAACAAACTAATGTTTTATTCTTAGAAATTACTGGTCTGCAGCTTTTTCCTGTTCAATGCTCCTGTTTTATCTTTCCCTCCTTAGTTAACCCTGGAGGAATCAATTCTTCACACTTTTTTTTTTTTTTTACATGGGAGTAAAATAAGGTAGCAAACAGCTCTTAAATGTTGGGTGAACTGCAGGTATAGGGCAGTCTGATAAACACAGCCCAACCTGTGAGCCTTAAAACTGCTGAAAATGCAGCTTTTCAAGCAGTGACTTGTTTAAAGTGCTGGTGAACAAGATTAAGTGGTTTGGCTGCAGGATCCGATGGTCTCACCTCCTGCTCAGGTGCAGCTTCAGCAGGGATGTGCCAGGAGCATTCACAATTTGAAGTAAAACCTTCATGAGGAATGCTGAGAGGCACTTGATCTTCTCCTTCCTCGTGACAGAAGTTTCATTGCTTATCAGATCACAAAAACTATGAGATGTTTTACTAAACTTGTGTTAACTTTTACAAAGGATCTTTTACAACCAGGGAAAATTTAGACTGGAGATTAGGAAGAATTTCTTTACTGAAAGGGTGGCCAAGCACTAGAACAGGCTGACCAGGGAAGTGTTGGAATCACCATCCCTTGAACTGTTCATGAAACATCAGGATGTGGTATTTAGGGACACAGTTTTCAGTTTTGCGGTGAAAGTGGCAGTGCTGAGTTAATGATGGGACTGATGATTTTCAAGGTTTTTTCCAACCTAAACAATTCTATGATTCTCTGTTTCTGCAAAGCCATCATAGCCATGCAACCAAATGTTAGCAGAGTGGACTTGGGTGAAAGCAAAGTCATCAGAAACTACAGTGGTATATGTAGCTAATTTGACATAAAACTATCAGATTAAAAACCATATTTATCTTTTTCTCTCTCTACACACACACACACACACACACACACACACACACACAGACATGCATGGCCAAAAATAATTAATGCTATTAATTTTTCTGACCAATTTTCTTTAACTATTTAACTATAAGGTTGTCCAAGGTCTAAAGCCAAGAAATTCCTGCCCAAATGACTGCAACATGTCTGCATTTCATAGAGTCTGAAAAGTGTTTTGTCAACACTTAGCTTGAGATAAATGAGAGATTGGAATTTTAGATCATGTTCCCAATCACTTGCTAACTGCAGCCAGTCACTGAATTGTCATGTCCAGGAGATTGCTTTCACATTCTTGTGAATTAGTGTAGCATGTGTCAGCATTCCTGAAGAGGCTTTCAGCCAATTATGAGCTATGTCCTTCTCTGAGTAGGAGTTCTGCAGATGCAATTCCACTTCTTTTGGGGAGAGAGTCATCAATCATAATCATGTCTTAGTCTCTCACCAGTAGAAACAGCAAGAGGTGTATTTTGACTAGGTTTCAGAGAAGAAAATGAGAAAATACATCTAAAGATTAGAAATTACATCGGAGTACAAAGTTTGATATCTTCTTGAATCCAATTTTTTTCTCAGTTCAGAGGTACACGAATTGATTGCCCTGGGTCATTGCAAATAGTTCTATTAAATAAGGTCCTGCAAAATGTGAAGGGTGAGATGCACCAAGGTTTAAATATCAGTAGTGTTCACATCCACACATGAGCCAGTCTCCCTCAGCTGTCTTTATTGTCAAGTTGAAAAATAAAGGAAGCATTTGGATATAATTTTTCACATCCAAAAGTAGCTGCAAAAATAAACCACTTAACTCCATTGTTTGTCAATGGAGTTTGAGGAAACTGGCCCAGATCCAGAACTCTACATTAAAGATGCCCAAGATAGTTATGTGCACCACCTTATGCAAAGAAAAAGTTGCCTCCCTTTCTTGAAGCCATTCAAGTTATTGTGTGCATCTCTTTTTGTGAGAAAGTAGCCTCCTATCCTGTGAAGAAAGTGTGGTTAGACTGTGCAGAGAGATGGAGAGGGAAAAAAGTGTTAGAGAAAGGAACTGAAATAAGGAACAATCCATGGAGAACCTAAACTTTCAGCACCATAATTACAGCACTCTGAGAAATAACTGGGACTCTTAATGGCTGCTTCATGCATACTGGAATGTTTTTGATCTCAAGATAATGATCATCTGTTCTAAGTGTCAGAGGTGACATTGGAAAGAGACTTTGGAAAGAGACTCAGCTTGTTTCTCCCAGGTGAATGCCATGAACCCTGCACTAAGATCAAGACTTTTGTTTCAGCTTGACCTTGCTGTTGCAGGTGTTTCCCAACATCAGGAGGAAGGACAGAGTACTCCTCTGCCAAATATCTTCTGGTCTGGGTACTACAGACAAATTTTCTAGTAGGTGGAAGTAGCAACAAGTTAAATTAGGAAATGAATTCTTAAGTTTTCCAGTGCTTACACAAGTGATGTAGCCTAAAGGTCATGGTACAAATGCCAATGTGACTCTGCCAGTCACAAAGCAGCAGTCAGAAGTGCTTCTTCCAGGGCTTTTGAGCCTGTTGATTCATGTCAGGAATGCTCTGATGATGCCTGTCAGTCTGGCCTCTCCATGAGACCCAGAAAGAGGAGGAACTCCTCATAGACTGTGAAGCTGACTAGACACCAGGCAGGGTGGTTCCACCATGCCTTGCCAGGAGAAAAGAAGTTCAGTGCACGTGCAGCCTTAAGTGCTTGGACGACTCAAACTAAAATTAGTGAGGTAAGGCTGAGTGACTCCTCATGTTAGGGAGATTTTAGGATGGCAGTTTGGGATTTGGCAAATTCCTTTCATTCCATCTGCCTGAATGACTGTTTGGAGATGCACACCAGTCTCCACACTGCTGTAGGCAACTGAAGTTTCTGATATCACTGGGAACAAACTGATCTCCACACTGAGTGATTTTTAAAATCTCAAGCCCCTGTGATCAGCCAAGGCTTATATAGGGTTTTTTTTTACCCACTGTTATAGCAGAACCAACAATAGATGAGATGATTTGTCAGGAAACAGCAAGGTGTCCTGTGTTGGTTTTGAAAATGGACAGGAAATTGCACAGGAACAACAATGGACTTAAATCCAAAGGCTAGAGACACACATGAATAACATACATGTTCATGAAGCCTCAACATCCTTTGCAACTACTCATGGGCAAAGTCTGGAGCTGTTCCTATGGTGGAGTATCAGCTGTAGTTTGCAACAGCCCTTGGAGCAGCAACAACCCTTTCCATGCCATTTTTTAGAATCATGGAATCACTAAGGTTGGAGAAGCCCTTTAAGGTTATCAAGTCCAACCATTGATCTAGCAATGCCAAGTCCACCACTAAACCATGTCTCTAAGCACAATATTTATATATTTTTAAACACTTCCAGGGATGGTGACTCCATCACTGTCCTGAGCAGCCTGTTCTGATGCCAGACTACCCTTTCAGTGAAGTAATGTTGCCTAATATCCAATCTCCAAATCTGGTGCAGCTTGAGGCTTTTTTGTTTTACACTCCTCTTGAAGGGAGTGAGCCCTGCTGTACTTTGAAGTGTATGTGGATTTTTGGGAAGCAGAAAGGGAAAAAAATATCTGCAGAGGGGTTTTGTAGGGGTTAGGGTGGATGCCAGCTGTCAACAAAACCACTTAAGGTCATGTTGGCCACTTAAAAAAAGACATGTTTCACCTTCACCTTAAAACAATCTCAACCCACCTTTCCAATGAAGAGAAGAAAATCTTATTCCAACATCACAGTGCCATAAAGGAGTAAATTCAGGGTAAATGGAATTTGTCAACCTCTAGGTTGAAAGTTCAGTTTTATTTCTGGCACACACCAAGTTGCCTGATTTTTTTAGTCCCACATATTTCTAGGTGTAGTGTAAGGCTCTGTGACTGAGTTAAAAACCTGATGGACTGTGAACAAGACCATGAGTGTCAGGAGAGAGAAGAAAAACTCACAGCAGCTGCAAGGACAGAGCTGGGGTCTGAGACCTGTCGGGCTTAGATATAAAGGTAAGAAGCAAGGTTTCTGAGCATAATCAATTTCATTCAATAGAGAGAAAAACTTCAGCTCTAAAGAAATGAGGCTTTCATTTTTAAGGTTTGGAAAGGACTTTTAAATTCACTGCTGGGTAAGCTGGGCCCTTTGACATACCTGCTTGGCAACTGGGAAGAGGAGGCTAAACCTAGGCATGAGGAAAATCAGAGTTTGTTCCTCTCTCCATACGGTGGCTTCAGCATCTTTCACAGAAGGAGAAAGAACTTTTAAATAGCAGTAACTGAGGAAATCTGCTTCTGGATGAGCTCCTCTCTCCATGGGTCCACAGGTCCCTGCCAGGATCCTGCTCCAGCACAGGTTTCCCATGGGGTCACAGCCTTCTTTGGGCACTCACCTGCTCATGGTGTGTCCATGGGCTGCAGGTGGATTTCTGAATCCCTGTGCCCTCCATGTGCTGCAGGGCACAGCTGCCTCACTGTGGGCTGCACCAGGGGCTGCAGGGGAATCTCAGCTCCAGCACCTGGAGCAGCTCCTGCTCTTCCTTTTCCACTGACCTTGGTGTCTGCAGAGCTGTTCCTCTCATATAGCCTGGCCATAATTACCACTGTGCAATAACTTTTTTATTCCTTTCTAAATATATTATTACAGAGGTGTTACTACCATTTCTGAGTGGCCCAGCCTTGGTCAGCCCAATCTTGGAGCTGTTTGGAATTGTCTCTGCTGGACATGGAGGAAGTTTTCAGCAGCTTCTCACAGAAGACACCCTTGCAGGCCCCCCTGCTATCAAAACCTGGCCAGGCAAACTCAATAAGGACTGGTTGTCCATCTCCCCACCAAGAATTTCACTCTCTTGAGCCCAAAGAGATAAACTACGACTTTTCCTTCTCAGCAGATTGCCTAAATCTCAAAAGAATAGCAAAAGTGTCAGGCTGATATTGCTGCTACTCAGGAGGGATGTTGCTGCTCCACTTCTCTGTCAGCACTTAGCCATGCTTGAAGTGAAACATCTAGTCCCAAATTGTCATTTCCCTGAAGGCCACAATGCATGTGTGGAATTAACTATATAATTAGATTATCCACCATGATGGCCCTGGCAGGATGAAATATTTTGAGCATAAGTAAAACAGCTGTATTATGAGTTAAGAGTAAGGTAACATTTTACAGACTTTTACGCTACAACAAAGAAAGATAAGTGTGACATGAAAGTAAAAGTCTTTTATCTGTGTATGTCTTTGAAAACTCAGTCTACACAGACTCAAAGCATCTGTTAATCAGATTATGGGCCATATCCTGCTCCCAAAACAGTTAATAGCAACGCTCTCATTGATTTCCTCAGGACAGAAACATGCCCTAAAGGAGGACTCTACTTCTTCGTAGGCCTACTTGTTGGAGAAACATTTGTGCTATTCAGAAAGGCAAAGCAATTTCCTGGAAGCAGAAACTCCTACCTGCACTTGTAACAGCTCAGGCTATTTTAGCAACTGAAAAATTCCACCCAGCATTAGGATTACATTTTCAAAAATGTTTCCTTCATGTTTCTCATGCTGCTTTATGCCAGCCATGAAGGAGGGGGAGCTGCTTTTTGGTTCACAGGAGTCACACTTTCTGTGCATCTTTTTTCCCCTGTCACATCTTCTCTTTCCCAGCCTCTCATATTAACAGCTGGTCCTCAGACCCCAGTTAGATCCACATGGGGAGGTGAAACATTTCTACCACTCTCCATAGAGGTGTTGGGCACTGGAAATAGCTGTCCACATCAGACTGCAGGATCACAGCTGATGTTCATGTTGTTGTGGCATTCTGATGGTGTTAAATGCTTTTGCTCCCACAAGTATTCCTTCAAGGTCATCATTCATTTTAGCACTTCTGATATTAGTTCCTTTTACATTCATTTGTATTGTATTTAAATTTACCCCTTCTTTGAACAGTGGTGAAAAAGAGGCAATTGCTGCCTATATGTAAGTTGCACATACATATATGCATATACATCTACACATACATTTAAATTATTTGTAAGGTTTTGGCCAGTAATTAACAGCAGCATAACATTCATCACCTTCATAAGGAAAACCCTAAAAGTAGAAATTTGGATATTTCTTTGCAAGATGTATGATTTGGGACTCCTTCTTTACTTGATGTTGCTGCTAAGCCATTGCAAAAGGGAATGATTTGTGTTTTAGTCCCCAGAATCTGATAATTGGATGCTTTTGAGACACCTCACTGGTGCGGACACTGAAAATTAAGAGAGATGTTGGAAAACTGTGATCACAGTGGCTAGCTGTCTGTGATCTATCTCTTTAGTGAGTAAGGATATGGTGGTAGAGAGAGGGCTGTGCCATCTTGGAATGTAAATTGTCTTCCAGCCTAGGGAAAACAGCTTGGTCAGCTGCTGCTTGTAGCACTGCCCATTCTCCTGCCCACTCTGACATCCCACTTGCACTAGAATCGTTGCAGGGACAGGTTTGGACTGCCTCAAAAATATGTCAGTAGTTAATTTTCAATCTATTAATTCCCACAGCTCGACAGCAGCAAACAAATTTTCAAGGGCTTCCTGAGTACAAAATCTGGACCAAAATCTCTAGCTATATAATTTCATCAGCAGGAAGTACCTTTTGCAGACCTCACTGCTACTCAGATAGAAACCACAGATTCTGCTTCTGTTGATAAACCCCCTACATTAAAGAATTCAGCCTTCAACAATTTTCAATTCCAAGCAAAAACTCTGACAATTTTATTTCCCATGTGCTTCTCATTTTCCAGGAGAAATGCAATGTCCTCTCTTACTGCATATCAATTTAACTCAGCCCACAACAGCAGGGAAAATTTTTGGAAGCTCATTTTCCAGAATGCTTGTTGCTTTACACTGGCTGGAAACTTCTTCCCCTGCATCTGTCCTGACACTGCATCCACATTTAGCCCTCTACAGTGTTAATTCACAATCATGCAGAAGCCTTAAACAAATTGCCTTCAGTCTGCTCTGTTTTCAATCCAGCAGCTCATTTTTATTTCCACTTGTGTTCAGAGTCTCTACGCTAACATAAATGGGAGTCACAATGGATTTCTAATGAAATTGGGGTATTTTCTGTTACTGTCTCCTACAGATCCTAACTATAGTTTTGCTTATTATATTTCTATAGCACCTCTATTCCCCTACTAATTAAACATGTGAGGACTTTTTGAGACTGCATTAAGCTGTTTGATTTCTATAAGCAACATAAAAATCCTGTATGTGTTTTATGAAGTCCTGCCAGAGAATGGGTAGCTGCCTTCACTAAAACATTATGAAACACCACGTTTTTGCTTTGAATTCTACTGTTTCTAAACATGAAGATGATTAACTTCTCATTGTGCCATCCAGTCATGACCCCAAGTCTGTCCTTGCTTGACAAAGAAGAGGGAGCATCCACAGTGTTGATGTAGTGGAGGATAAATGAGGGTAAATATGGTTTACTGAGGATTTAGGAAACAGAGAGTTTATTAACTTCCCACTGCCTGGCCTACAGTCACTGTGGGATAAACGCATTCCCTTAACTAAGTAGACAAGTCAAACTTCATTGTTGTGCAGTGGTAAGACCACTTCTTAATGTGTGCTCAGTTCCTGCTGAGGCACAATCCAAGCTTTCATTTCCCAGAGAAAGGTACTAATCATAGAATCATAGAAGCCCAGAATGGTTTGGGTTGGAAGGGACCTTAAAGATCATCTCATTCCTACCCCTGTGCCATGGGCAGGGAATCCTTCCACTAGACCAGGCATCTCAAAGCTCCATTCAAACTGGTCTTTGATGCTTCCAAATATGGAGCAGCCACAGTTCATTTGGAAAACCTGTTTTGGTGCCTTACCACCCTCACAGTAAAGAATTTCTTCCTTATATCTGAGCTAAATCTCTATTTTATCTCTATAGAGAGTTTAAGGTGCTCTTACTCTCCATATAAACATGTGTAAAAATTAATGTGCCATTCTTCTCAGAAGAAAACCTGAAGGAAAATTCCCCCTTTAGTGATTAAGAGCTCAGCTGGATGGGAAGAGTTCTACATCTCAGTTCCTGGGCTGGGGACTGCTTTCTATATATGGTCTACTGACTTTTCCAGAGGGAATATGCACTGGCTTCTAGGCTGCTTTCTGATCACAGGCAACCTGTGTAATTACTGTGCTCTTGAAAAATATTATTTTGTTTCTTTGCTCAATGAATTTTTTGAGTTTTTGTTGGGGTTTTGTTTGTTTGCTTTTTTTTTTGTTTGTTTGTTTGTTTTGTTTCTACAGATGCATTTTCTAAAGAGAGAGAAATTAGCATCTCCCCATCACTCAGTCCACCAGCAATTAGCCTGTAGGTTTCCAAGTAAAGGCCTTTCTTCCATGATGTGTGTGTGGATACACCAGTGGGAGCAGTGAATCTGGTCCCCCATGTCCAGGATAAGTGGTCTGACAAGATTCTACTCCATTGTGGAAAGAAAATGAGGGGTTTCTTTCCTGTTCTCTTTTCAATAGTTTTTCTTACTTCCCTTTTAGTGCCCAAGCTGGAAATCTTTAAACCATAAAGCTATCTCTTCATAAACATAAGCAAAAGATTCATGTCTCATCCTAGCAGTTACAGTCTGAAATGCTGCATGCCAGTATCTCAGTACTTTTGTGCATCTAGATCTTGCAAAATATTTTTAATAATGATTTGGTTTGTGGAAATAGTATAAAGCTGCCTTCTTAAAACACTGAGTAGCTTGTGAAACCTAAAAGTTCCTCTTTCACAAGATTTTTGGATGTTTCTTATAATGGTGACAAATCTGATTTGTTTTTAAGTAGATCATTTACTAAACTTAACAAAAGTAGTTATTTTTTCCTTTCTTCCTTTCTTTTCCCTTTCACAAATGTGTGAGTGTACTTACAAACAGAAATGTCCAAGGGAGGAACCAGAGAAGGTGATTTTCTGGAGTAGGCAGATTTTATACTGAATTGTATTTTTCTTATTGATTTTTATGTAGGAAATCTGCTCTTCTTAGACTCCTTCCACTGCCAATCAAGCAAGACTTTTCCCAGGGGAGTTTCTGAGGAGCCTTTTCGTTTGCATGTTCCAAGTCACATCTTTGCAGTGTCAGGGTGCATCTCCCACCTATAACCCTCGGTACACTTGAGCTGGCTACAGAGAGGGTTAAAGGGGCCCCATTGCCATCTGTAGGCAACTGACACCCCCCAAAAAAAAAGCAACTTTTCCTATTTTCTCATGCAACCCACTGAGCAGAGGGGATGGAAATGAGGGGTTTCATCTTTCCTCTGTTTGCTCAGACCTATGTTTGTTTCCCCTATTTCTGCAAATAAAAGGGTCAAGCTAAGGAACAGTTCCAGAGAGGAATCAGGGGTGTAATTTTGATGACTTTTTTGGTCAGTTGTGCACTGGTAGTGGGAGGGAGTTGGCTCTGGAGCTGAGTTTTTTTGGGTGTTCTCACATTTGGGTTGTGATATGAGTTGAGGTAAATGCGGATGTTAATGTTGCTATATCTGGTGATAATCTTGGTTTTGAGTGATTTGGTTGATAAGAAATGGGTGTCTTTGAGTAACCTTAGAACAAGCTTTGGGTTAAGTTTCTTTAATATTATATTTTCTGCTATCTCTGATGTATTTCTTTTAATGAAATACAGAATTTATGTGTTCAGAACAGCAAATTCACTGATAGGGATTACAAGGTGGGATTTTGTACTGTTTGGTCTCTGGCTTGTCTGGATGCTGGTTGGCAAATACAGTCCAAAATTTTATCTTATGGTCTGCTGTAGAAAAACATTAATATCAACAGAAGCTGGAAGGATATATTTAGCCTGAAAGGTTTAATAATTTGTGTTAATTTATATTTCTTTCATTATTTGCACTGCAGTAAATGCAAAAAAGTCCACTTTGGGGTCACAGACTTCTTGCTTTACATATTGTGGTTGGGGTTTATATTCTCTCACTTTAGTTGGCTAAAGGTAAGGCATCACAGCTCACTTTATGTTTTATGAACAGAGGTAGGCCTGCAGCTTCAGAAGAAAATTGGTGCTGCCTATTTTAGGACAAGATAAGTGCTGACATCCCAATTATTTTCTCCGGTGGACCGGGGGATTCAAATTATCTCAGTGAGAAGACTGCAGGTGAGCTAACTTCTCAATTCCCTTTGCAGTCCATGGAGAACACAATTATTTTTGGCATGATTCATCTCATCTTTTTGAGGCACCTGTTTCAGACTAGCTCAGGTAGAGGCACTGGCTGTAGACATTCTTAACTAACTAAATTTTTTCCAGTTGAAGATAGGAGAACTCAACTTGATCTTCTATGTAAATACAAACAAAGATCACAAAGATACACCTTATATGAGGACTAAGACAACACAATGACAGGCCAAGTGAGGCTCATTTGCCAGAACAGCCTGAGCACATAATAAAAAAAAATATTATTTAGTCTTTTGGGTAATAAGATCAGTTGTCTTTCTACATTTTTATCATGTCAAAATCATTCTGGGGGAAAAAAAAAGTGAATTTTGTGCAAATTAATGTTGAAGTGACAATAATATAATTAGTGTTTTATTACTACACAGAAATTAATTTGATGTCAAGTACAGTAAGTATATCACATAACTTTATTGGCAGATAACCTTTTAATCATAAATACAGCTCCTTTCTAGACTACCAGAAAGATATTAATTTCTGGTGAGATTGGCTGGTAAGGCCTAGGGTTAATATCAGGAGTCAAAAGTAATTATTTCTTATTGCTTTGGTACAAGAATTGGAAATTTTATTTGCTTTAAAATTGTTTTTCCCATTCTATCACTTAAAAAATGTTTGGGTTTTTGTGTGTGTTTTTTGTTTGTTGGTTTGGTTTTGTTTGGATTCTTTGGGGTTTTTTGATTTTTTACTGGTTTTATTTTATTGTTTTATTTTCTCTGTGTATGTGAAAAATTTTTAACTATAAAAAATACATTTTCTCCAAGCTAAACTTTTTTTATATGGAAACCACTGTATAAGCTCTTTGGCTTCTCTGTGCTCAGGACATATCTGCTCCTGACTGTACAGGATAATTTTTGACTTAAAACCTTGTATTTCAACAACCCTGATAGAGTTTTTTACAGCACCAGACCCTTTTTCTGATCAAGGGAATAATTTTACTCAGTTTTGGGGAGGCATAACAGCTTCAGTAATAATGCTGGGCGTTTGGAACAAATCCAACAGTTTTCTCCAAGTACTTGAACATGCACTCACTTATCTTTTTTTTCTTTCTTTATTCCCCTGTAATTTTGCTTGTAGATGGGGCCTCTTCCCTCCCTTTTGAACACAGGAATGAAAGGATTTCTCTCCTATGCAAATGAACAGGAAATCTTCCTTCAGAGTAATATGTGTAAATATGACTTCTCCATTTGCATCTATACTGACATATAGCCAAATCATATTGTATTTTTTTAACCTTAATGTGATGACTAAAACAGCTTTCTATTTGTTTTCTCAAGTAGTTGTAATTTGCCTTCTTCATCTATAACAACCACACATCACCCTTTAAATTGCTAATGGAAAAGGGTGTTGCTTTGGTTGTGCAGAATTAAGGAGATATTGCCTCAAAAATGCACACAGAAGCAAAACCTGTAATATCTCTTTCAACACTATTGTGCTTTGACCCAGATCAGTAAACAGAAATTAAGGATTTTATCTCACAACAAGGAAATTGCATAAATATACAATGACAGTGGTCAACCGAGGTTAGACCCTTTATGGCATTCTCTTATTTTCATGTCTCTGTTTTGTTTTTCCTCCAGACATATGTTCATTGGAAGATTTTAGTAAAGCTTTGCTTTGGCAGAAGTCCTCAGAATAATCTGTCAATGGAAAAATTAGTTTCATGTTACCTTCAAAAAGATAAGAGTGTTACCTCACTTCAGAATTGTAGATATCAAAGTACGGATATGTCAAATGACTTATCATGTTGCCTAACAGGAATTTTATAGATTTGTGAAAGATTTTGGAAGACTCGACTTTTATGTCAGCTCTTTGTCCTTGGAGATTTAAGCTGATCTTTTGGGTTACTAAAGCTCGCATTTGAATGGCACTGGTCTCTGTATGTAACATTTGAATGGCACTGTTCTCTATTATCTATATCTATTTAAAATCTGCTTAACACAAAAGCCAATATGCAAAGCATGATCTTGGCCTTATGAAAAGAACACACCAAAGCAAACACAGGGTGGCAAGTCAGAATTAATATCCAAGGCCATGTGCACAAAATTAAACAGAGTCACTGCAGCTATAAATGGGATAAGAATGACATTATAGGGACATCTAACCAATAATACTGTTTGATTTTGGGTGAGGAAATTGCACAGGGGAGCTGTGGCATCCTGACCACAGGAGATCCATGTCTATTAATGCTGGGGAGATTTTCAGAGCAGAGAACTTCACAGAATGATTTATCTACAGTTATGTAGAATTGCAGAATAAGAAGATCGGTTGCCACTGGCACTCTCTTGGCCCTCTTGAATTCAACAGATATTTTACTAATGGTTTCACTGTAGGGAAAAGGTTCACCTCCAGGATTTTTTGGGAAATATGGTCTGGAGGAAAGAAATCAAAGAAAGAGCATGGAAACAGGAACGAGACAAGCCAAATGGGAACATAAATGAAGACCTCTAGAGAAGTCAGTGTCCCATTCATGGTTTAGACAATAAAGTAATTTCTCATACTCATAGTTGGAAAGAGGAGCTTCCGGAGTGCCAGCAGCACTCAAATTCCTTAAACCATCAGGCCAATAAAAAAAAAGACTTCACATTTTTTATTCCTTATATTTTCAATATTTGTAAAGGGAGTGAAAAGGGGATTTATTCATCACTCTGATGCTTGGATCTGGCAATCATGCTGCAGGGCTTGGGCACGGGATTTGCATTGCAGATGCCTGTTCTCATGGGAAACCTGCTGAGTACTGAACTCGTTTCAGAGATCCTCATAGCTTTTGATAATTCATGCAGCATGGCCAGAAACACTACTGAATTCTTTATCAACCTTCCTTAGATTTGTGTGTCCTTCAGGATCTTTGTTTCATGTAATTTTTGTGATCACTATTTTTAACTGGAAAATTTCAAAACTTGCTATCATAGGTTTGGCCAGAACACATAAGGCCTAATGTTATCTTGTGTAATACTTACCCTGGTCAGGGTTCAATTCTACACTTTAATTCTATACTAGATATGAAAGGCAAATCAGGCAAATTTTCTTCATCTCACTATGTTGCCTCCTGATTTCTGAGAGTTGTTATGGTCACCCTCTGCACCATGAGGTTCTCTGCCTCTCCGTATAACAACTCAAGGTCACACAAAACACACTCTTCATTATATTCTTTTGTTTGTTTTTTAATATTTTTTTAAAAGTTGATTATTATTTTACTTTGACTTTTACCTATTTATTTTCACTGGCTGTCTCTTTTCTTTGTGGCAGAAATAAGCAGATTATCTGTTCTTTTCACCTTGTAAGGTCTACTCCAAAGCCCATTTAAGTCAATAGTTTCTTTCCTCTGACATCAATAAGCTCTGGATGAGGCCCAAAATGAACACAAGTAAACTCAGTTTGATAGGATGGGTATTAACTATACTGATTGCTACTGGAAACAAATTTATGAGCCTCTCACTCTAGAAGCCAACCACAATAATTTTAATTATACAAAAGGAAGTATTTTTCGTGTAAAAACATTCCAAATACTTCCATTTCTTTTAAGCTACTTCAAAACTGGGCAGAACTACAAAGTACTGAAAACTCAGGATGGGGTGGAGGGGTATTTCCCTTCCTCTGAAATTCCTCCCCCATATATGCATACTGCTAAACCATCCCTAGCAGGGATTACTTTTATCTCCAGCTCATGAAGAAATTTCTGAAGGGCTGTTTTGCTTTTGTCCTTGGAATATGCCACGTTGTGCAAAATGGGCTTGTGAATCTCCTTCTTGGGAAGGAAGCTTGAGCAGCTCCCGCCATGTGGAGCTTTCCTTCTCCTTCCTTTGCCAGCACCAAAGCTCCCGTTGTGCAGGATACAATGCAGGGGACAAGCACCACTGCTCAAGCATTTCAAAGTGAGCACCCCGCTGAAGATCATCAAGCTGCTGGAGATGTACACAAACCTGCTAAATTGCATATCCTGCATATCAGGTGAGTAGCTACGGTGAATTTATCCTTCATCTGTGTGTAGCTATGCCAGCACTCTGTACTGAAAATTCGTGTCTTCTGGGAATCTAAACAGCTTAGTGTCAATAACCATACTGGTTTGGTCTGAAGGACTGTGTTTCAACACATATGAGAGATGAAGAAAGATAATTTTCCTCATTTAGCCAAACTGAGTCTTTCCGTCAGTGTCCTGTGTTTGGACAGAAGTTCAGATTACTCATACTCAATTTTGGAAATGATTGACATGCCCTCCAACAGATCATGGAGTATGTAATCTGCCGATCTCTGCCTTGGTTCCCTTTCTGCTCGATGGTGCTTCTGGCTTAGGCTGTGAGCCTGGTCAGAGATGGCATTTTCATTCAGGAACTGCTTCTCTTTGTCATGGTTGGATTCCAGTCCCAGTTGGACCTCACAAAGTTTTTCATTCTTCTTGTATCACTTGTTGCTCTCATGACAATACACACGAAGCAGGAAGGAGTAGGTTTTGCTCTTTGCCTTCCTTGGTTTGCATGCATTTATGTGGATATGTTCCATTCTCTCAAGACGTTTGGCTCAACACCCTTCAGCACACCACCAAAAACAGTTTCTACTCCATGGAGTTCAGAAATTTCCATTAAGTGGGGGGAAAACAAATCAACAAATCTAAGCTTTTGTGAAGTAAATCCTACTGCTTTGCAGTCACACAGACCCAGAAGAGTGCAGTTGAATTGTCTTCCATCTGCTGATTTCAAAGGATTTGACAAAATTTGAGCAAAGGAGCATTGCTCTGAACGAGGAGGCAAGTCTGGGGACGGAGGGATTATCCCAACCTCTCCCCCATAACTGTGCTCTGGGACTGCCTGACCTCTTCTTCTTGGCAGAAGGAACAACCCCCATACAAGATGAGGACAGCACCTTCTCCACTGTTCCTTCACCTCTGAATGAAGCCCGTATCTAGGGCAGAGACAGCCACGTGCTGGCAAAGGCACCTGTATTAGTTAAAATGGTGGTGGGAAAGCTGAAAGAAGCAGCTACGAGCTTGAGGTTAAATGGCTGCACTGTGAGCCTGGTAAATGCTCCCTCTCTCTTTCCTCCTGTGAAACTGGAGGAGAGGCATCCACATGGGTTTGTGGGGAAGAAAGCAGGCTGCTCTGAAGGAGTGCAAGAACATGATGCTGCAGCTCTGGAGACAGATACCGAACATTCATAAGCAGAGAAGACCCCTGTGGCTTCTTAAGGTAACACGGGAAGAGGGGAAAACACAATCCAAGCATCTTGACTCTTAGGTTGCCTCTAGATGTGGCCAGTCACCCTGCAACCTCTCTCCAGCCAAAACAAATGGAGTTTTCTGACCTCTTAAATACATTCTGCTATGAAGATAATATTTTCCACAGATAAGAGTGCCATATGCATTATATATAAAGCTAGAACCATCAATAGTCTATTCATGCTTTCCTTCCTCTTCACTATGTGAGACAACTCTAAGAAAACAATCTTGATGTAAATGAAAATTAAAAGAGATATAAGGAGAGGAGCCACATAACACAAGCACAGAGGTGCTGGTTCAGGGAAGGTTTTAGCCCTGAGAAGCAGCTGGTGCCTCACTTTCCATCAGGAAAACACTCCCTCTTACAGGCTTTTCAGTTTTAGCCTTTGGGTTGTAACAAAGCTCTCTGCTGTTATCTTGTTTTGCCAAATGCCTGTACTGTAATAGAAGGAAAGATCCACACCAATGGGGATGGAGTGCAAGTATGGACTGAGTAGGGATGTTTTGTATAAGGAAAATAAATATAAACATTCTCAGAAGGGAAATATAGATAAGGGAATACATATTTTATGGAGGCCAAGCAGGTGAGCTGAGCTAGACTCGGGAGAGGGACTTTGCTCCTTCCTGTTTCATGCTCAGCTCCTGCATTTAGGATGCCAAAAGGAGGAAGATGCAGACCTAACTTTCCCTGGAAATTCACTTGAAGGTGGAATGCAAAACTTTGAAAGCACAGGGGAAATTTTCATTTCCAACCAGATGTTTGGGTATCAGGTCTATATATAAACTTATCTATAAATAATATCTGACCCAAGCAATCCTGCCAGCCCTCCATTGCTCCCAGCACTTTTATTAACAGAAATCTAAATAGAATAATTTCACAGAAATATTAAATGACATAAAGGAATTTTTAAGTAATATTCCCTGAAATAAATCAGGCAAATATTTTCTGATAGACATTTAATTTTATTCTTAAACTGTCACAACCTAATTTATTTCTCCAACTCTAATGAACGTCTAAGTGTTAAAAATAAATAAAGTAAGATTTTGGAACCTAAATCTAGAACTGTAATCTCAGTAAATCCCATTTAGCTGGCCTTCTTCCACATCAGGCACAAGTCAGAGTGTAGGAGCACCTTGCAGCATCTTTCTGTGGCACAGAGGCTGATGAAGATGGTGTGGCTCACATGCAGGTTGTATAAATCTCATCCTTCAAAACAGGCTAATTGCATCTAAACTGATAACTGGGACCGGTCCCTGGTCTCTGTTGAGTCACAGACTATGACTGGTAATTGTTGAGGAAAATGTTACATGGCCCCAGGCCTAAGCAGTGACCTCCTAAAAATGTATGAGTATCACTGTGTTCTTGGTACAGGCTTCTAGAACTCAAACCATAAGTGAACTTGACTGAAATACAGGGTTGGGATTCAGTCTGGGATGGACACAGCAGTGTGTAAATGTTTTGATATAGATAACTAAGTAATGAGGTGATAGATATTGATAACTGGAGAACTGAACGGAGTTCTCAGAGGAATTCAGTTAACAAAATTTGTGTGTCTAAGAGCTTAGACATACTTAGGAGGTCATATGGCATGCTTGGGACCTTTAATTTATGTCTCAATACCCTTAGGGCTTCTCAAATGTAGCAAATGCCAATGTGGGAGCAGATAAACCCATCTCTTGACTGCGATGACAACTAGATTTTCCCTGAACACATCATATGGAAATGAATCTGTATATATCTTAGTCTTGAACTGAAACCTTTCCTAGAGGCTGCTTCTCTTTGAAAGGCTCTAACCTGAGAGCTCCATTCACTCTGGGGCCCTCTTCCTCCTAAAAAGAGAAAAGAAGAGCCTACTGGTCAAGCTGCACGCTTTTAGACAAGCGTGGTCTTCATACCTTGTGATAATCTTCCACTCAATATGTGGAGAGGGGGGGAACCAAACCAAACCAAATCAAACCAAACCAAACCAAACCAAACCAGACAAACAACAAAATATCAAGATGCCTTGAATCAGTACAAAGTACCTACAAGTTAGAGACAGATCTGTAGAAAATATAATTCTCTGCATCACAAACTCAACCTGGACCTCTGCCCTGGCTTGCAGGGAGTATAGCATGGTGATGGTGAGGAGAGAGAAGCTGAGAAGCAAAGGAGTTGCAAAGGTGTAAAATGCAGGGACACAGTGCTAAGGTGCCTTGGTTTGCTGCCAGCTCATCTTGTGCACGGTGGCACTCCACAGGATTCCCACCCTTAAAGTGGCAATGGAGCAAGGACACTTTATGTGGCATCCTCACACGAGCTCTGATGGGGCACACAGGGCAGAAGACAGGAAGACAGTTTAGGCAATCCCTTGTTGTTGTGGGTGTGCCTTAACCCAACTGCTGCTCGGATAAAAGATTTTCATTCCACTAATGTTTTGGCAATACCAGTTTTTAATGTGTGCCAGTCTCTGTTCCTAGAAACTTGCTTCTCTGCTGTGCCAGGGCATCTCCTTACAGCCTGATTTAAAGTCTGTGTCTGAGTTTCTCAGGCCAGCAGGCAAATAGATGTGTTAGCAATGTGAAATAATCTAACACCTGAGCTTCCTTGGGCCAGTGACTGCAGCAGAGCAAATGGAAACTTCCCCTTCCTACTGGGATCTGCACGGCAGTGGATGCTGTTGTAGGAGGATAGAAACAATGGGATATCCTGCAGAATTCTGAAATGCACTGCCCAGCATTGCCCAGGGTTGTCCAGTGGATTTGAAGAGATCCTATCCTAGTTAGTTTAGTGTCAGTATAGCCAGTAAAACAACAGGATTTGCACAGAATTTTATGCCATGTATCCGCTCATTTTGTAATGCAACAGCCATTATTTCACATGGCTGGTGGAGTTTTAAAGTTCCTGCATAGGAAGAACCAGTTTCTGCTGTTTGTCCGTAACGCCTCATATGGGATTTGGGTGAAGGAGCTTCCCAGGATTCCTGGAACTTTTAAACAGACAGAAGGTTGTGAACAGTTTGGGTTCTTCTGTTGTTTGGGATATGCTATAGCACACAATTTAATTCCTTGTCTAGAGAAGCACATAGGTTTAATATTTATACTATTATTTATAATAATATTTGTATTGTTTATATATTTATAATTATTACATACAATATTTATACACAGGGAAGATAGATAATGTAAGGGAAGGCATATTTTCTTTTTCATTTTTTTTATTTATGTGATCAAGAAGTGAGAAAAAGGGTTTTATTCAGAATGGCACAGAATTTCCTCAGAGTATCTTAGGGGCTGGAAATTTTATATGGAAAAATAAATTGAAAATATTTTGGGGGGAGAGAGGGAGAAGTCTTAGAAACTACATCAACGTTCCTTATTTTAAATGTTGCTGTCCAATTTCTATGTGGCTGAGTAGAGGCTGTCTCTTGTCTCATTGCTAGAGCAGTCTGTCAGTAACATGGATTAATGGGGGGAAATCCTACATGAGTGGTAGTACCAGGGCTAAGTAAGAGTATCAGTAGGAAAGAGGTATACCAAAAGGTATACCCCAAACTCACACAACAGATCACTCCCAACTCCCTTCCTCCTTCAAACACAAAACATAAATTCATCCTTAGTGCAAGTAAAAGTGAGGCTTTACAATTTGCCCCAAAGGTCAACAGACCCAGGCTAATTCAGGGAAAGAGATCAGAAAACATTAAAAACAAATAAAAGGTCGGCCTTAATTGCAACAATGCTTCACTGCTTAACAAACACAGCCCTACTCTCTCACGGAGACCTTGCAGGCAGATTGCAGAAAGAGAGGCCTAAATTAATATTTCAAATGAGACAGGCCCTTTCATTTTAATCAGAGCCTCATTTTAATTAACTTATTTTTGGCAAGGATAAACAATTCCTGAATAGTACTGTAAATTCCCTTCCTCCACATACATTTCAAAACTGTCAAGATATGTAAGGGAAATATTCATTAGACACTTCAGGAAGTAGCTTTTATGCCATGACCTTATTCCAATTTCTTCTCTGTCTTTCCTTAGGTGTTTGAAAATTTTAAATCCCAGTGACAGTCAATTTCAGGTGGTTATTTCTAAGGACTGACAGCTTTGAACCCTGTGGAAGAAACCAAAATAGAGAGGGAAAGATGAAGAAAACCAAAACAACAACAGAAAAAAGAAAATAAAGAAAACCTTTTGCTTAAAATAGGTCAGGAACCTCTTGGCACTGTCCACATTCTTCTTCAGCACCTTGGCTTTTTGCTTCATGTCTGAAAGGGAAAAGAAAGAGCAGATAATCAGCCAACCCTGGTGCACTTTCACAATTTCTGTATAAAATTTCACTTAATGCAATTGTGGCGCCAGGGCTGGGCGTATGATGGTACCGTTCAGAATATGTTTATATAACATGACTGCATGCCACTGTGATCCTTTAAATTCTTTTCTAAGAGCTTTACTCACTCCGGGTTCGCTCATCCAAAACCCTTTATAATCTCAAATATCTTTGTTACTTTCTCCTTTGAGCAGCAGTGCTGCAGACAGGGGGGAAGGGGAAAGGCAGAAAGAAGAGGGAAAATATGTAACTGATGTGGACACTGGGAAGAGTTTGCTCTTTTCCCCCATGCCTGGGGGATATAAAAAACTTTTGCTTTAATGTAAATTCACTAGGATACAACCTTTATGATGACTCTAAAAGAATATAAAGGGAGGATTTGAGCTGGTTTGATAAATTAAAAGCAGTTGCTGGGTTTTACTGTTACTAAGTAGATATTTGGGGATTTGGGAATTTTGGGAAGGTTTGGGACTTTTGCACGCCTGAGTGGAGCAGCCAAGGAGGGCACAGAGAGCACAGTGGAGTAGTGGCTTCTCATGGTTCCATGCAAGTGGTGTCTACTTATCTCTTTTCATTCGCTGCTCACACATCTCCTCCAGCTCCTTGTTTCTTCTGCAGCTCCATTGTGCCTGTGCCTGCGCTTGGGGGGATACACGTGGACTCATATTGTCACATATTCTACTTTCAAACCCTTCCTGATGATGTCCTCTTTCATGATGCACTGAGAATAAAAACACCCCTTATGGCAGGGAGGCTGATGACCTCCCAGCGTGTCAGACAGAGTGACATGACATTTTTGCTTCTTTATTTTCCCTTTCTTTCTCCATTCTTACTCTGTTCTTTGTCCATCTGGCATCCCATAATACCTTTATCAGTGATATCGGTGGGGCTATAACATTGTATTATGGCTTGAATAGCAAATGAAGACATGCTGAGTAGATTTTTCTTAGGGAAAAGAGTTCGTCATAAAGCAATTATTTTTAATAAACATGCTCTTCCAAGCCTATTAATAGGATGTTTAAGTGCATATTCCATCTTTTGACTTGGCTCAGATAACTTCTTCACAGTTTGCTTTAAAACAATATTATTGCCAGACGTGGAAATAAATGTGTCTCCTTCCAGCCAGAACAATGACAGCCTTTCATCTGGATGGGACATTGCTCCATCATTTTAACCTGAGCTTGGGGATTAAGGCTTGCAGTTCCTCATCAAGTGTCAAAAAGTACATTAGGCAAATGAAACATATTGCACTGTGGGCTATGTCACTTATTTTCATGAACAGTTCTTATAACAACAGCAGTGCTGTATAAATAGGAGTTTTGTAGGGTATGTTGCTGTTCTACATTATTTAAAAAATAATTTCTGAATGAGAAAATATGTCCAACAGGCAGATGGGAATGTGCTGTTGTATACTCATGACCCAGAAATAATAGTGAACTCCCTCAGGGCATTTTTTCAGTGTAGTACAAATTATTGACATGGAGTTCTGCTGGGCAAAGGCAAAGAGACCAATACAGGTCCTTACTTTACAAGCCTCTCCCACTGTTAATTCAGCATTCTGAGACTCAGTTTCCCTATAAAAGCAATCTATTTGCTCTTGAGGCTCATAGAATTTTTTTTGGCTTGCAAGGAACTGTAAAGATCATCTCTTTCCTTCCAATATCCCAGGTTGTTCCAGGCCCCATCCAACCTGGCCTTGGACACTTCCAGGGAGGGGGGAGCCACAGCTTCTCTGGGCACTCTGTGTCAGGGCCTCCCCATCCTCACAGGGAAGAATTTATTCCTAACATCCAATTTATTCCTAACATCCACTCCTTTTAAGCTTAAAGCCATTCCCCCTTGTTCTAGCAAGAGCAAGATAGCTTCACTGACAAAGAGGAGAGAAACATGAGTGCTGGTTATCGTTGTGCCACAGTTTTATCCCACTTTATTTATCATTTATGCAGAGATCCCAGGTATGCCCCCCAGAATCCAGCAGCTGGCTGTACTTGTGAGGATACAAAGCTTCTCACAAGCAGGTCACACCAGTATTTTCAGAGCAAATAGCTACAGAAGCAGCATATATCAGGAGGACACCAACATTTAAAGATAATTTCTATTTTTCTGGTAGCAGGCAAAAAGCTCCAGGCATTAGCTTTTGCTCAGTCTATCCTAAGGGAGGCATTAACTGCTTCACGGTGTCTTTCCCCACTCCTCTCCCAGCTCTCCAGTCCCAGAGCTCTATGTGCTGATCCAACACACACTTCACCTTAAAGCCGTGTTTTGGGTGAATTTATGGCATAACAGCTCTTTTCTAGCTGATACTTCACTCTGGGACAGGGATGTGTCCCACAGAGGTATTTCCACCAGGAGGTAGGCTCCTATCCACTGCCACAGAAAGTGTGGCATATCCAATCCCCTTAAGAGCTGCTCTTGATTAACAGCATGGTATGGAGCAATGGAATTGCTGTTGAATGTTACAGGAGACTTCTGTTTTTGTGCTTGGCACGGGTGTTGATCAAAACTTTGCGAAAGAAATAAAAATTTTACTCAGAAAGAATAAATTTCCATAGTTTTTCAACTCATAATTTGAATTTTTCCTCCCCTCAGACTGTGCACTCAGAAATGTTGAAAAATGTTGAAAAGAAAAAATTCCCCATATTCTAGCTCAACAGGACATTTAGTTTTAAATTTTTGCTAATAAAAATTTAGCCAAATAGAAAGAAAACATTGGTAAATTTAATTTGAAAATCATCAAGATAACAAGGATGTATTTGTTGACTATTTGTTGTTTGTTTGTTTTCTCGTTTTGGAGTGTAGCAGTTTTTCAGGAATCTCAAAACAACATTGTTGGATATGGAACTATCATTTACACAACTCGATTTACTGAGTCGTGGCATATTGGAACTGACTGGGAATCCTCCTTTGAATATCTGATTATCTGGATGTGCTGTGAACACACTGAAAATAATATGAACTTTAAATGCATGCCCTAATTCTTATCATAGTGGTGCAGGAAAAGAAAATTTATTTCCATGCTGTTTTCTTCATGGCCTTTTTGCTCACAAGTAAACACATCCAGTGATCATTCTGTGGATGTGTATGTTTTAATAGGCATTTTAATAAAGTAATGTAGAATATGTTTACTGCCATTCATTAAGAGTTTGATATCAAAATGTCTTACAACCTGTCTAAATTCATAATAACTGCATACTTGTGAATATTTCAGCTTTGCCTACAACCACCTTGGAGGTTTATCACATTATGCATAGAAAAATATTGTGGGAAAGCACAATAAATATAATCTCAGCAGCTATTCCCTTCAAAGACTTTCAGTTTTATGCATCTTGAATTCTAAATAGGTTTATTGCCAATTATACATGATGATGAAGCAGTAACACGGAGTATATGCCATATTTAAGAGATTCACACCAGCAGATGCTCTTGTAAATGTATTTTGCTTCAAACCAAGAAATCAGTATTGTGAAATCCCCCCAAAAGCTTGCCGCTGCACTTTCTCGACTCAGAACTTGTAAGCATTCTTGCTCTTTGATGAACGGCTCCTCATAAACTCTGCCCAAAAGCCCCTGTGACACAAAGATGTTTGTTTGTGCCCAGTTTTTCTGTCCTGCAGTAGCACTGGAGGTGTGCATGAAGCTCAGGACCAACTATGTTAACATCCGGTATCCAGACAAAATTTACAGTCTTAGAAAGTCCAGACAATAGGGTTGGAGGGGACTTTGGGAGGGTCATCTAGCACAATTCACCATTCCCTGTCCTGCTGATAAGTGCAGAGGGGAACAGATCACCTCCATGGCTGGGATGTTGGAATTAGATAATCTTTAATGTTCCTTCCCATCCTTACCATTCCTATATTCTATGAATTTATATTGTATTTCTTCCCTTCTCAGCCTTCAACAAGCCCCTGTTTTTCCTCCAGCACTGTGCAATTTATGTCATTGTTTCTCCAGACATTCACCTGTCTCACCTCTTCTTTAAACCAATTTCCTTAATACTGAAAACTGCATTTCAAATTAAGCCAAGCAAAACCAAAGGGCTGCTTCAGGGGTTTCATTTAAATATAGAGTGCAAATAGAGACAGAAAACAAAGGAAGTATATTAGATTTAAATTTACACATCTGGAAGAGTCACAGAGAACTTAAGGTCTTGGTCCTGCATCCCACTAAATGGAATGATCACTGAGATCTTTTCAAGGCCAGGCTGGATGAAGCCCTGAGCAAATTGGTCTAGGGGAAGGTGTCCCCGCCCACAGCAGAGGGTTGAAATGGAATTATTTTTAATATTCTTTCCAACTCAAACCACTCTGTGATCCTGTGATCTTTGGTTTGGCTAGCTCCAGGCATGCACCTCAATACTGCTGCAGGCTTGAAAAGTGAAAGGCTTTCCCAGCCTCATGCCAAAGTAAAGCTGTGAAAAAAATCTAGCGCTGCTTAGTCTGAATTCAGGGCCTTAACCACAAAACCTTTTTTTTTTTTTTTCCTTTCTGTGAAAGAAAATTTCAGGCCTTTCAGAAAAAGAAAATAATAACCACCTGTCTGTAACAGAAAGCTCACCAGTTTTATCATAGAGATTTCACAGTCTGGTACCACTGTTCTCAGAGCTGGCAAAACAGAAACTAGCTCCTGAGGTCTGTGATAATTTCAAATGTGATATTCCATTAGAAACTCTCTTTGTGATTTGTCCCAAGGGTATCAATGTCCATATTTCTAAGAACTCCAAAGGGTTAAATTATTTTGATTGGCTAGTGGTAAAAGTTCTGCTTGACTCCACCCTACCTGCAGCTGAGCACTCAATTAGCACAGTGCAAACCCCTACACTGCTGTTGAGTCTCTTAATTTATCCAGACCTCCTTTAAAAAAAAAAATCACTTCCTCTCACAAGAATTGGAAAATATTGGTATAGACCTGTGAGTGCATATGGCTTTCTATGCCACCCAGTGAATCTTAGAGAAATTTTGGTACTGAAAAACACATGTGCCCATACCTAAACATCTCTCTTGCCAAGTATAGACTGGGATAAGGCAAAATGTTCTGAAATCCTGAGTAACAAGTATATGCTGTTCACATTTGAAATGTGAGCAAAATTTTACATGGAAATTTCAGCCCAAAGGTATGAATTTTTTATTAATCTGTTATTCAGCCCTTTTGCCCCATATTGCAACCCTGTGAACTTTACTTACCAGGGTCTACCTCCATTTTAATTGCATTAGCACATCTAACGTTCAGATACTTAACATCAAATAAACAATAATGAAAATTCATTGCACATCTGAGAATGTTTTCCCCATTCAGGAAAATACATGGAAATTACTTTAAGCCTATCCATATTAAGGACAGCATGTAAGCAAATAACTTTAATCTTGTACTAAGTATGTGCTTAAATAAATGAAGATGCTTTTCCAGCCTATATTTTTCACTTTGCCTGTAAGCATACCAGAACTTCTCTAAGCTTAACTTATTGGCATATGAAGGATCTTATTGTTATAAGCCCAAAGCAGGAGGTCTAATAAAATTTCCTAATCTGATGAACCACACAAAAAGAACCAGAACAAATATAATTTTATATCTTTACTTGGGGGAAAAAACACGATGGTGTGGCTTAAAGTTTGCTCCCCTATCTTTTATTAGGCTGTAACTTATACAAATTATATGAAACACTGAAATAAAATGAAGCTGCATTTTTGTAGGCACAGATCTGCTTAAAAAGCTGTATTTTTAAAAAATCCTGTGTGAAATATAAGGTGTACATAAAATTACATCAGATTTAGAAGGAAAGCAAATAAAATACAGACAATTCTATTATAATGTTTTAAAACATGTATTTATCACATATTGTCATTTTCCTTTCTGAAAGTGCATTGTTGTAAGTATTCCAGTAAAAATAGCAGTTTGTGCACTAACAGCAGCAAATTGAAAATCCCCATAATCAGGTAATATGAAGTAAAGCAATAAAGAAAAGAATTTTTAAAAATTCTAAATGAAAAGGATGATTTTGGAAACAGTCCGAGCTTTATATTTCAGGTGTCAGACATTCTCACACTGAGGAATAGGAAGGAGGAAATTTACCTAGCAGGAATCACTTGGCTCTGATTCATCTTGCTAAAGTTTAAGTGCCTAGGTATCTAAAAATTAAGTGTCTAGTCATGGCTAATTATCTGTGTTCCTTCTGTAGTCAATAAAGAAAGATAAGCACCTCTGGAAGGTGATTCAGTCTACCTATCTCAGGACATTTATCTTGGAACAGGACGAGTTTCCTCCTCTCCCACTACCTATTTCTGTCTGTTCATCACAGAGGGAGCTTAGGTGGTTACCTTAGATCAGATGCCTGACTAGCAGATAACTACATTTAGGTGAGGTGATTCTCTCCATAAGTAATTGCTCTTATTGTTGATAGCGGGGGTAATTTCCACTGATATCAAGATGTGATATTTATCTGTACATTGTGTGTGATTTAACCAACAAACTTTTCCATGTGGTAATAGTGCTTTCCAGAAATGGAAATTTGTGTGTGAATTTGTACTTGCCCAGATCATCCCTTCCAGAGGCTGTGAATGGTAACCTGGGCTTCCCCTTATAACTTGATGTTCACCAGTGGAATGAGCAATTGCCAGAATCCACCCCAGAAATAGATGCATTTAAGTGAGGAGGGATAAAAATGATTTATCTCTGATATAAAACTGATATATCTCTAAATCTAGCAGCATTTAAGTTCTGCCCGTTGTTCAATATAGAATTAAGTCTTCTGAATTGTTAGAAAATCCAATTTTCTGCTAAACTTCGAAGTGGCTTCAGATTAAAAATGCAGCCATGATCAAAGAGTAACACAGGCTTGGGTTCAGTTCTGCAGCTGGATCACTCCCTGGGATTCTCCTCATATGGTGGAAAGAGGCCATGTGAAGAGGTCTCCTTCCTCCTTCTCAGTTTTTTAACAGAGAAGACACTGCTCTGAAGCCCTACCAACAATAACGCGTAACATAACATACCAGAACATTGACATAATCCAAGCCACCAAACTTTTACCAGGTGGCTTAACCCCCTGGTTTAAAAAAGACCCAAAAACCTCTTGGGAAAAGAATGAATGGAAAACAACCCAAGTATTACACAATTTTTTCATTACTTCAGATGCTGAATTTTAAAAAATCTGCTGATAGTGGTCAAGGTGCTATCAGAGGCTGCATTAACTGAATGTTAATGCAGATTTGGTTGGTCCAATGTAGAGACAACTAACTCTCACCATGGTAGTTGCAAGCCAAAGAGCAAAGATTGCCAAGAAATAATAATTTTTAAATTTTTGAAACGGAATCAGAATTTTTCTTGCTAAAGGTTTCTTTTAGTCACCAAAGCCCATAAAGAATTCAACAAAATTTTCACTTTTTGATCTGCAGACCAATTGAGCAAAACTGGAACTGGACATTTTTTGTTAATACAGGTTACAACTCAAAATGGAGGGGGGGGGGGGGGGCGGTTCCCAAAGCTTTGCTCTGCATTATGACATTTCCCCCCAAACTATCCAAAGTGGATGAGGAGCTCCTTTGCAGCTGCTCTAACACACAGACTCAAAACCTTAGGGCTTGCTATTAAGGGTCTTTAACTGCCAGGTTAATGGCAAGTAGAGAGTAGGGCAAATATCCAAACAAATTCTAAACACACTTCTGGTCTTCACAGTCCAGAGTTTAACTCCTGGTGCCAAGGAGGAAACTGTTCAAAGGGATGAATCAATTTTCAGTTTTGTTCTTCAACTGGGCATCTTACAGCTCATTGAATTACTGACTGATATTGTCTATGGATGTAAGAAAAGTTTTGAACAAACAGATGACGAAATTAAGTGAGGAAAGAAGTGGTGAAATACATCCCCCTGCCTTTCTGATGCACAAGGCCCTTAGCTGGATGAAGCTCCATTGTGCCTCAGAGACTTTTTTTTTTTGTTGTTTTTGCTCCCCAGCAATACTGGTTGATCCAACAAAAAAATGTATCTTCTCTGAAGAGCTTATTTTTCTGTATAAAACTTTATACATGTTAGAGGGATCTGTCTGAAAATAATTTGCTTTAGTTGAGGCTTATGAGAAAAAAATTGGTAAATTCTCAGCCCACTTCCTTCCAAGTAATGTTTGGTATTGATTCTGTCATGGACATGATGCTGTTTTCTGCAGAATGCCAAAGAAATTTGATAGCTTGGAGATGATTCCAATCTTTGTCATGTTTTTTAAAAAGCATAGTTAAATATTCTGCTGTAGAAAGTTTGGGTGTGTGAGTATATGTCTTTCACTCATAAGTAGATTAGGATATACAGAGTTAAACAACCTGTTACTGCAATTCTTTGGGGCAGGGATAGTCTTTCTGTTCCAAGTTTAATGGCTTGGAGCAATAAGCTTGTGGCTCTTAGCAACTGCTGAAACACAAAAGGTAAATAAGGGTGTTTAGAGCTTGATCCTAGGCCTTTGCTCTACTTGGCAGTTGTTTATTTGGGTGACTCCCAGGTACTTTGGTGTTACTGCAGGCCACATTGTCACCTAAGTACATATTGCAGAACTAGCCTAGAAAAAACAGATAGTAGTTCTACTTCTCATTGCTTTCTGTGACCAAAAGAAAAGATAAAAAAAAAAAAAAAGAAATCATCCTACAGGGTTATTATTCTGGCCTTTCTTTGATCATTGACTTCACTTAATTTAAAATTAAAGAGAGATCAGAAAGAATAAATGCATATTAAATTAATAGCACCTATTCAAAGACTTGCATATTACAGATAACAAAGTAATGTTCACAGAAAAGATAGAGATACAAAATAGGATGGAATTTCCCCTACTTGTTATCATTTTCAGAAGTCCGTATTCATGCTCATTTAATCATTACCATAATCTGTAGAGAAAAATGGCCATGACAATCTGCATCTCACTACACACACATACACAAGCATATTAGCTGTAAAGGAAACTCATGACCTGGTTCTTTCCTCCCTTATCTGGGTATTATGTATACAGGATTGTTTGTCCAGGGTGTGGGTGACCCAAATGTCATTTTTTCTTTATGCCTAGGGTCTTCAGGTTTCCATCATCTTTTGTTCACAGGCATTGCCACATCACCATGTTATACCAGAACTCACAAAAAGCAATGTTTTTTTTTTTTACTGTGGAGAATGGAGTTGGGGGTTCATGCTTAGAGGACTCTATGATTCTCTGTGTCTGTGGCTCAAGAGTCATGACATTCAAATAAAAGGAAACAGTCTTGAGTTTTGGTTCACAGTTTATTATTATTCATTATTTTGCAAGTAATGGAGTGAGCAAACTCTGTGGTATTAAAACAAGAATGCAATTTCCCCTTTTTTTTTTGGTGTTGTTGCTGCTTTTTTTTGGTGTTGCTGAGTGTCACTGAAGCTTCTTTGTTATGCTCACAGAATCACAGAATCACAGAATCACAGAAATCACATTGGATGATGCAAGTGGTGTGAACAACTCAGAGAGAAATCTGGTGTGCCTGGGAAGCCCTGTAGATGTAATCCACACATTGATTCACTTGAATCACTTGAGCTTCTTTGGTATTCCAAGCCCTAAATCCTCCATTTAAAAATGAATTTCACCCCTTGAAATAATTATATAATGAGGTGTCATGTTAGATATATATTGGAAAGCTTTCCTCTTGAAATAAGTGAGACCTGGATCATGATTGAACATGATTGTTTTGCCAGGAGAGATTTTGAAGAAGGGTACCTCTCAAAAGTATATGGAGGTTCTTCACAGTTTCATACTGTACAAGCCCCTTTGATTAAGCTCTTTTCATTTTCAAATTACTTAATTACTATTCCTCTTGCTTTCAAATCAAAACGTGCAACAGCTTATCTTAGTCATATGAGAAGGCTGGTAAAGAAAGCAGTATCACCAGGAAATTAAAAAATAAAATAATGATAATACCAGTCAGCCTCAAGAAGAAAAAGAAAATTGACACTTAGTAATGTTATGTATTAATTACACTTACCCTTATTTAATGTCCCCATTATATTACACTGAGCTTTGCTCCGTAACCCTGGTGTAAAAGCAGTCTTGTCCATAGTTAAAGGTTTTTTCCTACACTCTGCTCTCTTAAAGAAGGAAACTTCATTTTTCATTATATTCATTGTTATATTTCTGTTACTTGAAAGTAATCTATCTTTTTCAAAAAAAATTCAAAATTCATTTGTATGGGTCAGATTTTAGGCAGAGGTAATTCTCAGATCAATCAAATGCACGCACCAGAATGGGAAGCCAATAGGAAACTAAAGGGAGATTGATCCTTGTTTCACCAATCAAAAAAAAAAATCACAAATAGAATTTTAAAAAGTATAGACTTTTCATAAGCATATTGTAAAGGAAGTTTGTTCAAAAGGCTGCAAAATGTTTCTTAGTATGTGTTGAGACATTATGACATTTTTAACATTGATATTTTTTAACACCTTGGGGTGTCTAACATTTTCAGTGTAAAAAGCACTCTTTTGTACCAAAGTGTTCGATGGTGCCACCTACGGTTGGCCAAATTTTCATTCAGTTGGAAAAAAAAAAATGAACTGTGATTTGTAAGACCATTAGAAAATGGTTTGGATTGGAGGGAACCTTAAAGATAATTTCATTCCAACCCCCCTGCCAGGGACGGGGGCACCTTCCACTATCCCAGGTTGCTCAGAGCCCCATCCAGCCTGGCCTTGGATGCTTCCAGGGATCCAGGGGCCGCCATGGCTTCCCTAGGAAATCTGTGCCAGGGCCTCACCACCCTCACAGTAAAGAATTTCTTCCTGATATCTGATCTAAACCTGCCCTCTGTCAGCTTGTCCTATCACTACATTAGTAGAGCATTACATTTCAATATTTTCTATAGAAATGTTTTTTTCAGAAGGCTCCTTTTCTTTTTCTGTAAGTGTTCTGCATATTTATTAAAAGCATCATGTGGAAGAAATCTTTCATGGATGAAAGTAATCTAGAATGCATCATATCAGAATGACTGAGAAGCAGTCTGGGGTTTTTAAATAAACACTTTTCCTTTGGTTTAAAATAAAGAACTTAACTTTGATTTAATACCCTGGAAAAAAACACAAAACCAACCAAACAACAGCAAAAAAATCCCACCAACTCCCACAATTTTTCTTTAAATAGTTCTTAACAATTTTCAGAAAATTAATTTTCCAGGTACCCTTTCTGACAAGAAGCTCTGTGCCTAAATTTATACTAAGGAATGTATGCTCTGTGGAATGGGTGAGGTTTCCCATTATTCTCACAAATAGTGGTGTGGTAGGGATCCACCATGCTCTGTGAACACAGCTCTTATCTACTTAAGTAAGATCAGTTCAACCTTACTCAGTTCAATAACTCAAACAATTTTGTCCCTTACTTGATAAAAACTCTTTCTTTTTAGCTTTTCTTCTCTAGTGAAACTGCAATGTAGAGCTTAAAAAAAAATCGATCAGCTCTTCTGTTACATTATTGTCCAGAATGGAATTTTTGCTGTAGGATAGATGGTTCAAAAAACAAATGGTTCAAAAAGCAAATAGTTAAAAAAGAAAAAAAGTCAAAAAGTAAATCGTTAAGGTCTATAAAGACAATCCAAACCATGCTGGTAGTCAGGAAGGTTGATTTTTAGTTACTAAATGGCTTTTAACTATTTCCTTCAATTTCTAAAACTTCTCCCTAATTACTTATTTCCACAAAGACACTGTTTTACCATGGTGATCATGTAGATTTATGTTGAAAGAGCACTAGAGATCAGACTGTGGCCCATGAACATCACTTGCCAGTGCTCATCTCCTGAGTGTACAGCACTTTGTGTACATATTGAAAACCTACAAGTTCAGAGCAAATCTATATCCTGCTCAGGCTAGCCTTAAAAATCAATAGAGGTGGCAAAGATTCTCTGTCTGTGACCTCCCAATAGTGTAATTACAAAGTCACAATGGATGTAATTGCTCTATAAAACTTCCACATACCAGGGAAGTACATAATCACCGAGAATAGCATTGACAAGGTATACTTTGTACATTATGGTTAGTTTTTTGTTTTTTACCTCGGGACAGTAAGGCTCCATTTAGGGTGTGTTGTGGCAGGAGGTCTGGGTGGTTTTTTTCTTCCTGGAATGATGAAGTGCAAACAGTTTTCTCTTTCAGACCTGGAGGTTACAGGTGTGCCACCACGTTTTCCATATCACTGCAGCATTCTTTGCTGCTATCATCATGCCTGTAAAATAAAGTGGGCTCTTGCTCATGGAAGAGTATATACACTGTTAAAAATTTACTGTCAGCTCCTGATTTATGGACCTGCTTTGCAAATTTTCTGAGCTGGGTGATGCGGCCTCTTTGAATCGTTTCAGCTCTTCCGCACTGCAATAATATGATTCTCATTGTTACAAAGAGATCTGGGAAAAAATATCTTTCTTTTTCCATCTGCAGAAAGAAAAGGCAGAATTTTCACCAAACTCTGAGTGCTTACAGAGCTTGGCTACAAAAAAAAAAAAAAAAAAAAAAAAAAAAAAAGCTCTAAATTTGCTTCAAAACTTCATATTTTTCTTTATTATTTTCATGGGCAAGTTTATTACTTGCTAATGGTGTATCACGTTTGGGCTTTTTTTTTTACATGTAACATAAATATTTACTTTTGTAACATTCACCTCACAGCAAAAATTCAACCTTGGACAATAATATAGCAGAGTTTAGTCAGAAAAAAAATGTTGCTTAAAAAGGATATGCTGCAAATATTTTGCAGCAAATGTACAAAGTACTGGGAGAAGCTGCTGGTGGTGTTTTGACAGACCAGATCAGCCACTGTCAAAGCTGACTTTCTAATGATGTACAGAAGTTAGTCCTCTTGACTCAAGAATTCTTAAACTTCCTCATGATGCAGATAATGTCTTCACATGAAGAGAACCTTACAAACACTTTGGATTTGTCTCTGTACTTGTATTAATCACATCAGGCTCTGAGTGAAAATGAAAAAATACTTTCAGAGGGAAAAGTCTGTGGCCCAGCTCAGATGGCTGCTTTTCAATGATCTGAGTCATCCCCTGCACATGATTCTTTCTCCCCCTCTTGACATTAGAGAATTCCAAGTGATCAGCTCACTTAGGTGCCTTTTACACCCTTTCAGAGTCACACAGGTCCCTATTTTAGCAAGTTGCATTAGGGAAGAGTGATTTTATGTGTATATCATATTTTCTCATGATCTGGTCATGAGGAATGAGGACAAAGGATTAGGTATGCTTGACTCTTGGCTTAAAAAGTGGGTGAAACAGCACATAGTGGGATTCTGCATTGGGAGGAACCCCACACAAAGCTTGATGGATGGCCTCTTGTCCTCTATCATATGATTAACACACCACATGACTGCCTCAAACATGGTCAGACAAGCCTCTTCTGTGATGTGTTTGCTCTGTGTTCCCATCGTCTAATCTTACATGTAGGTTCTCACACAAGTAAAGAGAAAAAAATCTTTAAGAGAAGGGAAGGCTTGGTAAAACACCCTTCCACTGCCTAAGGGATGGCACAGAAAGATGAGCCCGGGCTCTTGCCAAATGTGTTTTAAATTAGGTCCAGAGGCAGTTCTGATGTTGCAAGACAGGATTTTTAACACAGGGACTATGGCTACTGTGGAAGTGGCTAAGAGCTGGAAGTCTCCCTGGAGTGGCTGTGGGATCTTAAATTCTTAGGGAATCACAAAACTTTTATGGGCAAGGCTCTGAGCAACCTGCTGTGGAAGCAAGAGATTGAACTGGAGATCTCCAAAGGTCACTTGAAGCTTGTCTGATACTAAAGTTCTATGATTTTATGTAGAGGAGCGTGGCAGACATGACAGCATCCATGTAATACAACATCTTGTTCCTAGAACTCTGTTCTGGGGAAAAATCCACAATGTCCAGTCCTGCCAGGGACAGGAAGAGAGTATGGTCAGATGTCAATGATAAAGAGAGAGAAAAAGGTCCACAGCATGTCCACATACCTTACTTCAACCTTAAAATCTGGAGCTACTCTCTGGATCATGAAACTCTTCTTGATCTCTGCTCTTCAAACTCATCCACTTTCGAGTCATCTTTGTAGAAAGATTTACAAATGTGGCCTTTTAAGTCTGATTTTGTAAGGACATGAGGACTCTGCAAACCCTCACTATGTGTCTGTGAGATCACAGAGTAACCTGTGGACCTTTTGGCAAATTTCATCTCATTGGATAAGTTTTGAGAAAGAGTTAAACTTTCAAAGGAAATGAATTCCTAGGCAATTTTTCCCTCCTGAAGAGAAATATCTGAATAGATAAAAGAGAGCTAAATAATGCAGCTATTTGAGGAGTTCTGCAAATGAGAATCCACTTTTTATCAGTTTGTGTATCTATGTATCTATCTATCTTAAACTTGTATACTCCCTTTATTATGAATACTCTTATGCACAGTACATGCCCGGAATAGCAATACATGCATTTCACCTGATTCCCTTCTCTGGTTGCATTCCACATTTAAGGATTAGGATCTTAAATACATACATAGGAAAGTGTGAGTCAATGACTATGTTAAAACCATAGTTACAGAGAAGATTAAAAGTGCTCTCTTTCTATCAACTACTTATACCTTCTAACTCTGGGTGCATGTTTTCATATCTGAATCAGTTTCAGTGAAGTGTTCCAGATTCAGATTTGTCAATATTGCACTGTATCTGTATCAAAATTCATTTTAGTTCACATTTCTGGCTTTTTTTTTCTGAGGCTAGCTCAGTCAAAATTTCTTTATCATAAACATTACAAACATTACATTAATTTATTGTGGTAATGCATAGTTAAAAAGACATTAATACCAAAATTTAAATTAAAAGAGCTGTGTGGTAAGAATGTGGGGATGTAAAGTGGTCTGTCAACGCCTAGTGTTGATTATATAAAACTGTAGTCACAGAACTCAAAGTCTGCATCATCAAAATATTAATGCCTTTGAGAAAGAATCTAAGAATGGCATAAAAGCTGGACTCTGAAACAAAAAGGTTTAAAATAATCCACAAATGTTTCTTAGGACAAAGGGAGTTATACAGGAATGACCTCAGATGAATTTCTGAACTCCAGAATTTCTTCTATAAGCCACATGAGGGTGTGTATAGTTTCCTTTTATTTATTTATTTATTTTTAACGTGAGTAATTAATCATTTTGAAGCATTTCAAGAGGAGTTATGTCTCAGCCCTTTTCATGTTTAAAATCTGAGCTAAATATCATTGTGAAAAATACTCTTAAGACTTCAGGACAATTCAGGGAGGGTCAGTAAACTTATCACTGTTGAAATTCCATAGACAGCATCAGGCAGGAGAGAGATGAAGTGATGATAATAGTCCTTGTGGGTGTTAATGTGTTCAGGTCAACCCCTCACCCTGGCCTGGCCTCTTAAAACACGTTTGACTCATTTGTTCCATCAAGGAGTCTTAGAAACACCAGTACAGTTGTGTGATGGAGTTGAGAAAGGGAGGTAAGGCAGGATTTTCTCCCCAAGGTCATGGTGGAAAGCAGATGTGGTATCTGAAAAGTGTGGTTTTGAAAGAAGGGGTAAGGCTGGCAGGGCAGGAAGGGACGGCCAGGCAGGAGGGAAAATTTAGGCCTTCAGGAGGAGCCATCTGAGGAGCTCTGACACTGCCCAAGTCTAGTTTTACCAGGAAGAGGAGAGTGGTAAAGGGGAGCAAGGGTGGGAAGTTGCTTTAACATTGGTGGAATAACACATTTCCCATGTTTTTGCTGGCATTTGGCCCTCAGCAACTTTCCTGCCTTGTTGTCTGAGTCACAGCAATTCAGTCTCTGTCCGGAACAGCTCTAGCCAGTTCAGTCCCGATTGACCAAATGTCAATGATTTCCTTTCTTATTTTGGAGTGCTTGTTTTGGTAACCTCTATTCATGGAGGAAGTCTGGATCTGATAGCTTTCCTGTTTCATTTCCTACCTGAATTTTATGAGTGATCATCTTTCCTTGTTCTCAAGCAGCAAGTCTCCATGCAGTTTCCCTTCTGGAATGATTTTTGCCATTCTTTCGAATTCCCAGAAGAGATGCTGAACAGTGAAGGAAAGATTTTTCTGGTAGGTTTGAAGCACAGCTATGACTGGGAGCACAGTATCAAAAAAAAAAAAAAAAAAAAAGAGAGAGAAATAAGTGTGTGAAAAAGACCACAAAAGATGTTACGTTGGATACCAGCTTAGATTCATCCTTGAATGGGTAGAATATGTTTTGATAACAGCCATCTAATTCTTGCTTGCATGCATTGAATTTTCTCCCTATAGTAACATTGGAATAGGAAAAAGCAGCTACAACAGATAAGATTTGTATCATTTTTCAGAGAAAATGTGAAAAGTAGTGTTTGGAAACAAATACTTTGTGTTCATGTTCAGGATTATTTTGGAGTTTTGGCTCAGATGAACTATTCATAAACAATTTTGAAATTTATTTCCTAGTTTTAATCAACAGGAAATCAGAGTGTTGTTTTACACTCATAAGATAGGGGAGGCAGCTTGTTTGCAGAGGATAAATCCAATAGTACTCTCACCACAATATAAATCCACTGAGTTTAGCTATCTTACTAAAGGTTTGCACAGCTACACACAAGATTAAAACTAAATTCTCAATGCACTGACCAGTTTTTGTCATGAAGAATCACATCATTAATAATTTCTCCTGTGTGCTGAACAAGTTAATGTTTGTGGAGCTCAGTCTGCATTCACGTCACAAAATCCCTGCTTTCTTATGCTGCTTTTTAATACCTAGCTCTAAGTGATAGCTTAATGTACAATTTGGAAAGCCAAATTCATATTTGTATTCACTAATGGAAAGAGTAATTTTTAGAATCAAAGAATGGCTTGGGCTGGAAGAGACCTTAAAGATCATCTTGTTCCCACGTTCCTGCCACAGACAGGTACATTTTCCAGTAGACCAGGTTTCTCAGACACCCACTAAGCCCAGCCTTGAACATGTCCAGGGATGGGGAGTGTCACTTTGTCCTGGTTCCAGCCATCTGGGAGGAAAGGAGGTTCTTGTGGGTTGGAGGGCTGGCAGAGGGAGTGGTCAGGAATTGTCAGGGATGAGCAGTCACATGTGAATCATTAATTTCTTGTACACTCTATCATTCATATTGTTGCTGTCACTGCTCATTTTCTTATTGCTCTTTCCAGAAAATTGTCATCTCAAACCATGATCTTTACCTTTTGTGCCTCCAACTGTCCTCCTCATCCTGCCACAGGTGGAGGGTGAAGGTGACAGGGCATTGAGCAAGAAGAGGTGGTTTGGTGTGTTTCAGTGGGAACACTAAATTGGGGAATGGCATTCCTAAAGCACAACACATTCCAATTATATTTTTAGCAACAGCTGTGACACATGAAGGATAATTGATGAGTATTTCCCATACAAAGAGATGTTATACTTCTAAATTCTTTCTCCCAGTGTGCTTTCTTCTTATGGATAAATGTACATTTCAGATACTCTACTAATTCAAGTCCTTCTTCATGACTCTGAAAATTTTTCTTCCAATCTACTAAGATATTTTTGAGCTAATGATATCACAAAGAGACTTTTTCCCATGTATTTATTCCCATTGCATGGGATCAGATGATTCATTTCCTATTTCATAGCTTTAATAGCCATTGATTTTTCTTCAAGTATAGGTGTAATGTATGTAGAAATATACCAGATGCTTTAAATTTTCTTTTTAAAAAATCGTATCTCATTGAAAATCCTGCACAGACTTAATTACTGTTTTCTAGAGCTGCTTGAAAAACTCTTCAGGGACCCTTTCCATTATATTTTTCATATCAAGACAGAGTCTTTTTTTTTAGTTATATTATTTCTTAGCTAACCTTTCCATTCTGTCAGTTAATTTCTTGGACACCAAAAATTTTGTCTTAGCAATACTTCATTCTACATTTGCACCTGAACATCTAAGTCTCATTCAAAAAACTACATAAACCAGGGGAAAAGCTCCTACTTGCCGCAACTGACTATGGATCAAGCCTACAATAGTCCTTACATCAAAATTCAAAGAATTTTGTTTTACGGATGTTCCAGTTTTTCTGAGAATGAAGCGAACGGAAACCCTACATCTAGATATTTATTTGTTTTTGTCTGTCTTGTTGATTTTGTTAGTTGTTGAGTCAGTTTTTCCATTGCCACAGTTTCCCCACACTTCATTAAATTCAGTCCAATTCAGCAATGCATTTGAAAATGATTGTTTCATATATTCACACTACAAAACATATTGAGAAACTTTGACTACGGACAGCAAAATGCTAAAGCATGAGCATAATTTCCTACAGTCTTTGACCTAGGTCAGGAAGATCACCATGAATTTTCAGATGTCAATTTACTTACATGCAATTTATAACATTATCTTGATTTTATTCCATTATTTCTCTTTTGTTCCAATTCCTTCAATTTTATTTTCTTCTTTTCCTAGGTTGCATTTCATCAACTTAACGGTGTGTGATAATCATACTTGCTTAGCAATATATTGCAGTAGACATCAAAAGAAATCTTGTATTTTTTAAATGCTTATCTAGGGCTCAGACAATAATCTGGAGTTTGGGAAGTGTAGGGTATAAGGGAGAATGAAGGACTTGTTTTGCTCTTCTCATCTTTGAATTCAGTCAACACAGAGGGATAACAGTGCACTAAAGCAGGGGCTTCTGCTTCAGGGGCAAACACAGTCCAAAGAGTTTAATCGGGGAGTATCTATAAATTTTACCATGGAAAGTAGAGATGTTAGTGTTTGAAGAGGCTTCTCCATGATTACAAAGGAGTAGAGCTGAAGATACAGCCCAGTTCTTCAAAAAGCTGACCCAGGGATCTTCGAAGGGTTGATCATGTGCACAACAACAGGAAGGAAGGTGTTCAGTCCATATTATAGTTTATTAAGTGATGTATTGAAAGGAAACATCAGCAAAACATATATCAGCACAAACTTCTGGATGTCTCCAATATGTTTCATTAAAAAAAAGAAACACATAACATATAACATTTATTCACACACAGACACACACACACACATATACAAATATGTACATATCTGTTTCTTTTCAGCTAAAGTAATAAAAATGCATCTTCTCTGTTTCTTATTTCAATACATTTACTGACATTTTTTTCTGATTCTGCTTCATTGATTCTAACTGGCTCTTTTCACATTTCCATTTCCATTATTGCTTTTCAGAGAAAGAGGCTGGTAGGTGACAAATGTAGAAACATTCTGTAAATGAACTACATAATCTGCAAATAAATTGCAGTTTCTTCTGAAACAGTAAATGAATCATCTATAAAGATGTACAAGAGACTTCCTATTTTCATAACCTATATGTTTTATAAACTCATAAATGCAGCAGACAAGCAAGTCAGAATGGAGTTGCAACATTTTGCTAAATCATTTTACCACTATTTCTTTTCTTTTCATTATAGGAATAAAAACTTATGGTGACTATTATCCTTATAAAATAACCTCTTTCTCTCTTGTCCTTTTTTCCTCCTCAGTACAAATTCTTACATTTTATTCTTCTGAGGATTTTTCCAGACTGTCAATATGTTTTCCCCAAAAGTACATGACAAGCGGCAGAATGCATTAGAGCTATTACTTTCCTCAATGACTTAAATTCCCAAACAGTGAACTTTTAAGAGTTTCATGTCCTTTGTGCTATGCAAAGCTTGGTCTGTATCAGAATAGGAGACAAGCTAATAGCACTGTGTTTACCTACTTCTATATCTTCGATTAATCACCCAAAGAGCCCAAACGATAGGCAGCTCTAAACATTAGTGAAAGCTGCTGGTTGGCACCATTTGTTTTGGTTGAGAGCACCAGAAGGAAATGGAGATTGGTTTTTGTATTTAGTTTAAAGATATACCAGAATCAGTTCAGCATCTTTCAATCATTGATGATTTATGAAACTATTATTTAATTCATTATAGAGGTAAGCTGTTTTTACATTGAGCCATTTAGTGCCGTGGGAGCAAGTGGTCAGAACAGCTCTGAAGGTGCATTTTATCCAAGTGTTCTCAGAGTAGCACAGAATGTGTCTAGAAAATATATTGATGGTGATAATTTTATACGCAAATGCATACACAGTGCAATGTCATTTCCTATGTGTAGAGAACACATACAATCATATAAAAATCTTCTTTCATGCTGAGTCCAAGGAGATCAGTGTGCTGTGTGAAGCTCCACCAAACTTTCTGTTTGGTCCCAGAATCGTTTCTGATGAAACCATTGGCATATCCTGCCTGAATATGACCATTAAAGTCCAATAAAAATAAAAGTGATTGAGAGCTGTAGCTTTAGAATGTCAAAGAAAAGAAAAAAACATTTCAGGCTCTACTCCACTGAGTCCAACAGTTCATCCAAGAGAGATGAAACCCTTGTAAAGCTTAAGAGTATCCTGTGTTTGGGTGGTATATGTGATTGCAAATGTGCCCTTTTTTGCATGCACGGGCTCTACATACTTGATCAGTGCTAGCTTTTGGGAGACCCCTGGATGGTATTACAGAGGTTTTGGAAATTGTGAGAGGGATATTGTGAGTACAGTGAAAGGAACAACAAAACCATCACAGGGAAGTCTTATATTACACACAGCATAACTTGATGTTTTTTGTTTTCCTTTTCGACAACATATAAAAAAAGGTTCTTTCCATTCTGGATAGCTCTGACCAGGTAAAATATTACTTCTATCACTCAGAAATTTTGGGAGATTATTCACTAATGAATTGCAGCATCTATATATGAATACCTTGAAATTAATTATGTATACATAAATATATATATGTATACATACACACACAGAGAAACACTGTTTCACCATATGCTCAAGAAGTTTGAACATATAAAGACCAATTGCTTACTCAAGTACGGTTTGAAAGTATCAACTGTAATTTACATTTTGATCCTATTCAGGATTTAACTGCCTGTACATGCACAAGCACAGAGACCACCTATGAAGCTCACACAGTGAGATTTTTAAGGGAGATCACTCACATTTTTAGTTAAATTATGGCATGTGTCATTCCTGTCAGAAACAGGTGCATTTATATTATCTGTAATCAAATGACTGTCCCCATATTCATCCAAAACAACATGCTTTTTACGAAACCCAAATAAATTATTTCTAAGAAAAGAGATACAAGAGAGCAGATCTTCCCCCATGGCTGATCACACTCCTCAGCTGATGCTGCTGATAAATTTGCTGATAAAACATGGAGGGACTTTCACAGGGGAACATTACTTTTAAAGGAACTTTGTAACACTCAAACCTCCTTACATTGCAGATCTGCTGATCCCTGTTGTCCAACTGTGGTTACATGTGCTGACTCCAGTTTGAAAAATAATTTCTTAATCACTTTTGGCTCATCTTGGGTTTTCATATTGCAAAGCTGATGCAGCTGTGGAAGGATGGACCAGATTCCATTCTCCCTCACACCTCATCAACATCAATGTTAATTAAGTTCTAGGTTTGGGGCCAAGTTACACCCCGAGATACAAATGGCCTCCAGTCTGGAGGAAAGACTCTTCTCTTTATTTGTGCTGTGCCCTGAATGATGTGGTTCATGGATCATGCCTGAGATTCCTGGGGATTGCTACAGTAAAGATAGTAAAATGCAATATTACATCCCTTAAGTGAATGATAGTAACTCCACACACCAGTAGGGCTAGGGTGAGCCGGCCAAATTTGTGCCTCTATTGTGCAGTGACCTGTGATCCCACTCTTCTGACTCTCCAAGCTGGAGAACATGGTGGAAGTAATGATTTTCTCCTTTCCTCATGCAAAAAAAAGCAGAGGGTGCAGAGAAATGGCTAAAGTTTACATGTTTTTCTGGAAGCAGGGAAGCACTGCCAGATAAGCACATTCTGTGACTGCAAACAAGCTAGTTCTTCCCTTTAACATATTCTGCCACAAACTACTTCCATCTTCAGGAAATCAAACTTTATTAAATGCTTCAGACCTGAAGCAAAAAACCGTTCAGGTTTTTGTTCAGTTCAAGCAGACAAGTCCTTGTCCCAGCACAAACCTGGCTCTCCCCCTCTCTGTCTTTCCCTGCAGTGTTACTTGAGTCCTCATTTTCAAATGCTGTAATAGCACGGAATAACTATTTAGTTGAACACAATCACACAATTGTGTGACAAGACAAATGTAATGTAGAGCACAGGGGAAATGTGATCCTAAACTCAGGGCATCCATTCTGCACCAGAACAGTCGAGAGCTATGTAGTTTTTGAAAGCCAGTCTCCTCTTGACAATTATCTTCAATTAATGGTACACTGCACTAAGCAGAAAATAAAAACTATGCCATTAAATCCTTCAATGCAGGCTGGAAGGGTTCCAGGTTGGCTCTAAACTACCTTAAAGAGCCTGTGTTCATATTACATAGTTATAACTTTACAGGCCTAAAAGAATATGAATCAACAGTCATTTATGCTGTCCCCTGCACTTGAATGTCTGAGAGTCCTAAAACTGATGTAGCTGGGTTATATGGAGGCTGTTTTGTGTCGAAAGTATAAACCTGTCCACAAACATTGCCTTTGCTATTTTAAAACCAAATAGCTGCCACACAGGTACTTTTTTCAGTAGTATGTATTTCATAGAAATCTAGTGGAAGAGTGAAAGCACACCTGTTTTTTTGTGAAGTCTTTATTATGAGCTTTACATTGGAATCCACGCAGTCGAACACAGGTCCTTTATTTATATGTTCCTTGATGCACAGGCTTTGGCTGAGGTCTGCCAACAAGAAAGTGATCAGCCAGGATTGCTGAGTATGTGGTGTCCCAGGATGCACCAAACTGCCTGTCTCTGTCCCATCCCATAGTGGTGGAAGACCTGGGATTCTTGGGAGCAATTCTTACCTCCAGGCTGTTCCTCCCTGACCCATCTGGAGTGGCCTTTGGCAATGTGATGATTCTGATGTGCAGAAAGGCCACAAGAATTGGCTGTCCCGGCTAGAGCTCATTCAAAAGCTATGAGGAAAATGCTGAGAGGTGAAATACCATGCTCTGAAAAAAGAGTGAAGCTTGGTGATTTTAATTTTCTTGGTTTTAGGACGTATGTCTCAGTGAATTGAAGTATCTTCTAAGTTCCATCTTGGGTAAAATTTTTTTGTCAAAATGAGCTTGGATGTGAAAACATGCTTACAATGAGGCAGTATCTTTCAAGGGAAACACCTAATTTTAATATGAAAATACATTTTCTTCAGTTTTCAGCCAGAACGTTTGGCTTTCAAAGACAGATCCGCTTTGGGTTTGGTTTGCATTGTTAGTTTTTAATTAGACTTTTCAGTGTATCAAACAAACATAAACATTTTCCTCTGATGTGTTTAGAAAAACCCTCAATCCACTCTAATATCTTAAGAACCAAGCTGGGGAGGTTGTTCCTGTGTTTTGCTTGTTTTCAGCCTGATTCTGGAGGTAGCCTTGGCTCTCAGAGATGCCTACCTGGTGCTCAGTACCATTCATCACCACAGCCCTCAGAGCAGAGAAGCTGAAGCAGTCTTTGGACTAGAGGTTTTTGCACTCATAGCAGGAGTAAATAGATGGAAAATACCAGAATATGTGATTTCACTTGATAATTTCTCATATGGTACCAAAAATTCCTGCAGGTTCTCCCAGTGAGCAGTGTCAAGTGTTCATAATAGATTATTATGACATACATATTTTTAAATTGAATTACTAATAAGTTCCTGATGCAAGTTTGTACTTTTTCCTTAGTTTGCTGTGGCAATTTTTCAGCTTTTATTGTTTCTTTTAACCATCTGTACAGTGGTTTTTCTTCATGTTTTTCTTGTCTCTGACACCCCAATCAGTGCTTTTGGCAGCTCTGAAGAGAAACTAGTGCATGTTGTATCTCTTTGGGATATTGCAAGGGTTAACCAAAATCCCTTATTATTTTGAGATATTTGGAGCTTAACCCTTGGATGATGAAATGCAACAATGAAAGCTCATCAATAATATCTAGGATGACAGTAGTGGAAGTGTATGATGCGAGCAGGTTTAAATGCCTTGTTTCCCTAAAATTCTTCATGTAAACTTTCATTCAGGTTAATCTTTAATTACTGATGCAACTTCATTTGGCCCAAAATATCCACAGTTCTTAGAGCTTTGCTTCTGAAACATTTGGTTATTCAGACCCCAAAAAAAAAAAAAAAAGAAAAAAAGTGCTCAATGCACAAGATGCCAAACTAAGATTAAACCCACTAAGGTCTACAAAGCCTGCTGCAAAAATGATAACTATCTTTGTCAAAATCCCAAGCAAAAACATGTACGTCAAGTGAGATTGTCGATAAAATATGAATATCAGGGTAGGACTAAGTTGTGGGTTAGTTTCAAAGAATTTATTTTCCTCTGAGATGCAAAATTTATCTCAAATCTTACTACCCATTTCTGAACACTGCATTTATAAATTCTGATGACATGTGTAGTTTCCTTCTATTGCAACACATTAACTACAAAAGACTTATTTATTAAATATATCTGTGGGTTTCTGTGGTTCACTGAGAGTTTTGGGGTACTAATTTTTTAATTCTAATATGTCTGTCATTCATCACATGCATACCCACAAACCTACAGCTTTCTCACACTGGACATGTTCATTGTAAAAGATGAATACCCAAAGATGGGACATCTGATTCCCACGGAGACATCATCTGCCACAGAACAATTGAAAGGGTTTTGTCTAGGTGACATGATGGGGATTTCTTTACTTTGCAGATGTGTTCTGAGATGCAGCAAACCTTATTGTCCCAAAGGATCATCGTGATAATTTCAGGTCAAATTCTTCCCTCTTCCACACTATAACTTTTTATCTGGGATGTGCTAAGGTTTAATTTAAGCATTTTTTAGTAGTTTAGATGGTGGACATTGCTTGCTAACTCAGAACTATACAACACAAAATACAGAAACAAGCATCAGTTTTTGCTCCATGGATGATGCGACTGGAGTCATTGAAGCTGTCTTTATTTATGGGAACAGATTGTATTCCTACATCACAAAGTGTCAAAAAACATCTGCTGATGATTAATGGATTTCACCCTGCATGTGGCATGAGCAGCAGAATTCACCCTGTAACTGTGTCAAAGGGAAATTTATTTCAGATCCTTTTACCTCTTAATTCATAGACTTTGAGCAATAAAGACTCTACAACCTTAAGGGATTAACTACACTAAGATGTGGTGAGTGGCACACTGAAGTCAGGGTTAAATAAACAGGGCAACTTTGGCTTTTAGGCATTTTCTTCTCTTCAGTGCCTATAAAAGGTATTGGCATGAGGATCATCCTACCCAGGTGATGGAAGGGAGCTGAAAGCACTGGATTCATCTTCTGTGCTGAGCAAACATGGTGTGAGACTATCAAATGTTTCCTTTATGTGTTCAGATGTCTCCCTGCAGAGTCATATTTTGACATCAACACAATTCCCTTATCAGATTCCTTCCACATTATCAAGGTTTGGCAGGATCCTTTCAGAGCTCCTTCAGTGGTCAAGGCTTCCTTCCCTTCTCCCTGCCATTTCCCCATCCCTCTCTCTGTTTCCTGGTCACACTGAATTGGTGTCCTCTATGTCTCATCAGCAGAAATAATTAATGAAATTGAGATATTTCCGATGCTCGAACACTTGGATTCTCTCTCCTCTAGGATTTGCTGTGATTTCTGTTTTCACCATAGTTTCAGGTTCTCATTTTGGATCAGAGCACAGATCTTTACCAAATTCATGCTGAATAATCAGTCAGCTGTGAGAATCCTTGTATGAGGCCAGATGAATTTGGAAGTTGTGGAAATATGTCTTATGCACTTGCCTATTCATTGCCAGTATTCAATTTATTTTTCCTTGGACAGGCTTAGACTTCATTTAAATCAATCCACTCTTGACCTGTATTTTTTGAATAAAACCTAAAACAAGACTGAATTCTAATTCAAATATTTGTCTTATGTGACAAGAAAGACAGCTGTAATTCAACTATTTTGATGAATCATCTATGAACTGTACAAGTGTTAACACATCCTATCATTATGATTTCTACACTCCCACCTGCTTCTTTGCTTCACCCACCTGTTGCATCTTGCCTTCTAGATTGCAAGTTGTTTGGGGATGGTACGTTGTTTACTTTGTGTATGTTGTTAAATGCCTCAGTACGACCCAGTTTAAGCTTCTAGGCTTTTCTGCAAAAATAAAAGTTAACAGTGTAATGAACATCAGAGATAAGCAGAGGCAATAGCAAGATACTGATTAGTTTTTGGATATGAGCCTTTAAAGTGCATTTTATTTTTTAGTAATGATATACTTAATGTGTGATAATGATCTTAGTGTAAAATCTGATTGGAAAGTAGACACCTGTTGTTTTTTCTGTAAAGTAGTTAAATGAGGTCAGCACTTTAAGCTTTCTCCCCTCCCTTCCCTCCAGCCCAGGGCTGACCTCACCTTGGTTAACAACAGATGAAATTGCAATGCCTGGTCCCACCAGTGCCTTGTGGTGGGAAAATTAACATGTATTAGCTATTCACTCGTAACAAAGCTGGGGTGTTTCCAGAGAGGAAGGCGATCAGTTGTTTCCTTGGACTGATATTTTGTGGACTTTACCACACACATTGACTTTGAAGATGAGCTCTTTTATGGCTGTCATTCCTGTTTATTGTGAGGAATTTGTAGCCCATTCCAAAGTACCACTAAAGCCATCAGCTGGGAGGTAAAGATCCTGGCAGGAGCTGGATTCAAGCCCTTTCCCAAGAGGATATGGGCTCATCTGCCTGTTGCACTGGTCCCCTCCACAATGTATCTGTTTAAACAAGAGCACTGTTGCCTATTTGGCAATAAAGTATTTAGCAGACACCCGTCATCCATCAAAGCATTATCATTAATAATCACAGGGAGACATTGGGCAGAATGGGAAATTAATCATGAGTGGCAGGCGAAGCACCTCAGTGCAAGAGGAGCTTTTCTGCATGCTGAAAAGGAGCATTTTTCTGCTTGCCTTCACAAAGGGAAACACAAACGGTTTAATTCAGATTTGCAATATATCCACCTTTCCTCTGCTAGTGTGAAGAAAGTGGTGCATGATCACTCTATTGGCAAATGGGGCAAACTTCAGAGTGATAGAAGGTATCCTCATAGAATCCTACAACAGTGAGACAGGATGTCTGTTTCTTGAAGAACTGGTAATTCAGATTTCCAGAGACTGGCAACAAGGTTTGAATAATTTCAGGACTCAAAAAAAATTGACTGAAAACAAAAAGTATTGTCATCATCATCTTTCTACCTCCCACATGGCCCACATCAACAGGTACCATGAGAACAGCAGTGATTAAAAAGGCAGAGCAATAACATTGATTTGGTCTGATTAATAAAGTAATAAAGCTGATTGAAACTTAAACAATTCAAATGAAAGTCCTTCTCACTATATCAACAAGCCAAAGTAACGTCAATGATTATAGACTCTTTTTGTTACCCTCTGCCTGAAATGGAAAATGATTCATCCTTTCGTTATGACGGTTCTGATCTGAATATCATGCTGAGCTAATTGAAGTTTGCTTTTACATTAGAAAAATCTACAAGGTACAGAGATAGCCTGTGTGTATTTTAATCACTGCTTGCCCAGTGTTTTGGGTTTTTTTAACCGAAGACTGTGTACTCCTGTAACTTAGTGACATAAATTCACACAGAGTGAAACCAAATAAACATATATTCATGTAAGTCTTGGAACATACATTTAACCAAGAAATGTTCAGCATAATTTTCAGCCCTCCAATGATGACTCTGTCACTGCTAAAATATTGATACAGAATTCTTATTGCTCCAGATTTTAGGTCAGGATAGTGTGGGATTCTCCAGTAGATGTTGTAGGATGCTTACGAGAATAACAACTGCAGCCACGTAAGTATGATGGAAGTGATGGTGGCAAGCACAGAACTTTGAAGACCTGGTAGTCCTTTAGCACACTCTCAGCTGAAAAGAGCTGAGCAATATTCACTTGTCACGTTTCATATAAGACTACTTTTCTACAATAAAAACCATTTCAGCATTCCAGCCTCATATCTCTTTTTACAACTGCAAGCCAAAAATGGAAGGGTGCTGTATTGCTTTTGAGGTGCACTGCCTCTTGAAGAAGAATCCAACTGAAAGAGAGTAGGTTTGGATTAGGAAGAAATTTTTCGTTGTGAGGATGTTGAGCCACTGGCACAGGTTGCCCAGAGAAGCTGCAGCTGCTTCACCTCTGGAAGTATCCAAGGGCAGGATGGACGGGGCTCAGGAGTAACCTGGGATAGTGAAAGGTGTCCCTGACCATGGCAGGGGGGTGGAACAAGAGGGTCTTTAAGGTCCCATTCCAAACCAAATCACTCTTTGATTCTATGAATTTGTGAATTCTTATTTTCCAGAATGTAGGACCCCTTTTTACTGTCATCTTCTCAGATGACAGTAATGTTTTAGAGCACAGGAACATAAGTCAAATATCCAGGATCAGACCAAAATGAATCTTTCCCCAGAATCCCTTTTTAACAGGGAATGATTGAAGATTTTGAGGAAAAGAGAATAAGAATAATTAATGCTTTGATAATCAGTGATCTACATCACATCAGCTGAAACTATCTGGAGCATAATGTGTAGTAACTTTGGTAAACTATTCCACTAATTTAATTAATTTCTTTTGCCTTTAAAACGACCTGCAACAATAAATTCTATAGCAATAGAAAAATAAGTAGTGTTATAGGAATATACAATTCATAAATCTATAATTCACAATCAGCAGCAGCAGATTGTTTCCCAGGACAGATTCCTATTTGCATTCATACTTCCTTAAATTTTCCAACATCAGCTGACAACAGTGTTATCTTTCAGTGGCTGTAAGGAAGAGGGTGCTGCAGCCACACAGTCCTACCTTGGTATCACTTCCAGGCCAAATTATATCTAATGATAGCCAGGGAGAAGTTCAACTTGTTAGAGCAATCAACATCCAGCCTAACAAACACTGATACTGTTATTCTGAGCCTTCATGCTCACTGTCCTATGACAAGAGCATGGAAATGACTGCCGTATTCTGCGTTACAGAAACCCAGTGTCCCTCTGGGTGCTTAATCTAAACTCTGGAGCAGAAGTTGGATATTGCAGGACCCTTCAGTAGGATGCTCTAGTATTCCTCTGGGTTGCATTCTGTAGGACATGGGGTAGGGTTCTAGAGACCAAAGTTACAAACTGGCTTCCCAGCAGAAGTTCAGCCAAGTCTGACCATATAAAAATCTGTTTCAACAGCTCCCTCTCTAGTGAGACATATTGGTAATTTCTTAAGGAGTCCACCTCTCTCCTCATAACCTTTGATAATTTGCCATCAGAAATTCAAGCAGAACTTGGGTTTCCATTAGAAAACATGATGCACATTAGAAAGAGACAAGTGGTTCCAGATCTTATGGGATGAGTGCTCGTGAAACATGTGCAATAATGCACGTTAAGAGTTACACTCAATATTAGTAATAATAACAGCAACTAGTATCCAACCCAGGCACATATATTTGAGATTCTCAGCTCTTTTAAAACCATCCAGTTATATTTCACGGACACAGAATTTGGGGCTCATGAAAACACACAAAAATTAGGTACATTCCTTAACAGGGGTACGATAACCCTTGGGGTTGCTGAAACTGGGAAATGTGCCTGTTGAAATACAAAATGCCTTTAAGCCATTTGGGAATATACTGTTGAAAAAGAAAATCAAAGACTAGGGAAGGGGAAATGTACTGTCATTTTCTGTTAAGAAGCTCATTTTTCGCCTCCTTTTAGAACCATTCAAAATTACTTCTGGCACAATTTAATAATCTACATCAGTTTCCCAAGAGTTAAGATAGCAAACGATATTATGGCAAAAATGTCTTAAATAAAATAAACCTCAGTAAAGCCCAAAATGTTGCTTTTTCATCAGATTCTTGAATAATTCAAGAGCTGTAACATCCACTTTTAAATTTTACTTAAATGAGGATATCCTTCCTTCTAAATGACAGCAGTATTTTAGTACAAGGCATATGCAGTGTAGCAGAATTAGGTTAAGATTAGGTGTTATGTAAGAGATTGTGTAATGCAACTCTTTCACATGTGATTGTGCAATTGTCAGTATTAATTATAAGCAATTATCCATGTTCTTTGGACACCGTTGTTCTTCTCCAACCTCCCCAGTTCTGTGGGTCGCCTTCCAAAATCTCTGTGAGGGGGAGAGAGGCAGGGAACACGGGGTGGCAGCCATGGAGGGAATTCCTGCCATGTTTCACAACCAAGGGAGAGACGCCGGTCTTGTCAAATTCACGCCATTGCCCAATGGATGGGGGCTGGATGCTGCCTTAGCAGCCCTACTTGACTTCCTCACTTATCCAAGAATTGGCTTATCTTGTAAACTCCTGCCCAAGGTGCAAACTGTCCCTCAGCCATGACACTGACCTGGCACAACGTGCCAACTGTCATGGATGAGCTGCTTGTGACTCAAGAGCCACAGCTTGGACATCCTTGTCTGTTGCTTCATGCACATCATGGACTAAATGCATAACAATGAGTCAGGTTGATTCCAACAGAGATTAAGTTCATGTAGAGGAAGGATCTGTGATAACCTGGAGTTGTTTTCACATTCTTTTTGCTCTCAACTTTTAGTATAAGGACTCTGGCAATGGGGTCTTTTGGTTTTAATTTTTCAACAGAGTGGTGCAGCACCTTTTGCTTAGGTAGGAAATTTTGCAGGCCAGCACACATTTATTTTTTTAGCAGCTCCGCTGAAGCCTATATAATAAGTAGGATAGCTTGGGATAAAGGTTGGGAGGAATGGATGGAAAGTTATACCACCATTACATTTCATAGAACCTGATTTTCAGGCTTCTGAGAGGTGGTCATGATATTCACCCTGGAGAAATGCTGTTCCATCACAGACTTCCTGAGTTGTCTCTCAAAAAGGCATCTTTTTGCATCTGAGCAAAGACATATGTTGCCAAGAGAGGCATCTACATCCATGAAAGTCAATCCAGTTTCTCTTTACAGTCAGGGGAAATCTGGTTGATAAGTCCTGCGAAGCCCAAAATTATTTATCTCATTCTCAAGCATCCTCTCAATTAGGTCATATGAAACATGTCTAGAAATTGCCTACTTTTCTCCCCTAAATGCAAACAGGGCCAGAGCAGAAAGGTCCAGTTAAAGGTGTCAAAAAATGCATAGGAATGCGTAAAATCTGCTGAAATGAATAATATTATATTTTCTATTCTTCAGTGTCTCAGGTGTAAAAAGGAGGTATCAGTATAGCCTTACCATTGTAAAGTTCACTACTTGGAAAATACTGTATTTTAATTTTTTTTTTTTGTTTTTGCTACAAAACCACAACTAGAAGTTTAGTCTATTTGATTTTACAAATCAAATGACAAGTAAAATTATGTGCTACTAGGATAATAAAAACCCGTTCTAAGCTTATTGACACAAACTTTCCTCCCAGTCACTGTTATCTATTTTCAAATTATACTAGATCATATTTTACCAGGAGAGCAGGCTTGTTAAGTGTGGAACTGAGTCTGATGACACACCAGTTTTACTGCATTTAGCTCAAAAATTTGAATGAAAATTCTGCTGGTATGATATCACCACATAACTGGAGCTAGATGCGTATTCACATCTTTGTTCTTTCTCCAGAAAAAGCATGAAGCCTATTTGAGAGCTTGTTGAGTAGTAAAATATCTTCCAGTTTGCAGTGAAATAAGGAAATGAAGGGAGTAAAGGAAATAATTAACTTTAGACCTGGAAATATAAAATTGCTGTAAGTGAGATTAAACAAGCAATGTCAAAACCACATTCAACCCTCTCCATCAGTCCTATGTAATGCCTTGACAAAAGCCCAACAAAGCTGGCACCTCAAAATGCCTTCATATGCCTTTTTGTGTGCTATCCAAAGCATTTACCTCTGTAGTAAAAAAACCCCACTCGGAGGGGTTGTGCAATAATCATTGCACTTTTACCAGCCCTTTGAACTAAAACAGAGGAAATAACAGCAGTTGGACTCAGTGTCCATTGTAGGTCCTTTTCAACTGAACTATTCTATTCTATTCTATTCTATTCTATTCTATTCTATTCTATTCTATTCTATTCTATTCTATTCTAACTTCATTTCCAGTAATTAATATTAATGCCTTAAAGCAGTGATGTCTCACTGAGCCCCATAAAGACCTGAATTGAGTTTGGAAGTGGCTGGTTCACCTAAGAGGGGGCACACTCCAAGCAGTGGAAAAATAAGCAAAGTGCAATTTTTAATTCTGAAGGCACTTCTTCAGCAAGATGAAATTAGGCAAAGAAAACAAAACAAAAAAAATGAAAGCAAACCACCAAAAATCCAGTTTATATCATTCAGCTTCTCTAATCTATGTGCCATTTCCACAGCAGCAACAAGGATCCCTTTCCAAGAGATTGGTGTACTGAAAACTGCAAAATTCAAGGAGAAGCAGGTTTTATAGCTTCACTGACACTCAGGTTATCGATGCATTGAGCTATTGATGTGCACTTTACCTCCAGGAACATAAAACATGCCAAGGCAATATTACATGTGGGAGTTATTCAATAACATGTGGAACATAAATCTATCCTCTATCTCTTTGCATCAAGAACATTAATTAATTCTGTGATGAGAATGCCATTTTCAGCTTACAGTGAAAGCTGGAAGAAACTGTCAGTGATTCTTCTGACTGTAGTACCTGCATTTAGTTCAATGAAAGAAAAATTAATTTAGTCATTAAACTGAAAGATTTTCCTGATCATTATGAGACTGAGCTGTAGGTAGATCTGCAGTATTTATATTAGAGCAGTGAAAGTGTGGATGCTTCTTTCAATGTCAGTATTTTACTTTGTTTGGTTTTGTTTTAGAAGACTATGCAAATTCAGGTTCAGTTTGCTGGACAGAGGAGAACAAGGCACTGTATGTTCCTTGGGACATATGGTGTGGGAATAATCATATGTTCCTCCCACATCCAGTTAAATCCATCCCTAATGCACCAATTTACAGGTATATGAACAGAAATGTGTCTGATCCTGTGCCTTTTAATTTAAACTACTCTTCCCCAATTCCTTCCCCATACCCTTTAGTTTGTGAAAACCAGGTCAGCAAATCCTCTGTTTGCTACTGCACATGGTGATGGGAAAGGTAATGATTATATTAATTTCAAAGAATATTGAGACAGAGAACAAGAGTGGACATGCTCAAATCTTATGAAAATAGGTCCTCACATTTTATGCAACATTCCAAATGTAATATACAGTAAGTAAAAATCCAAGGTCATTTATTAGCTGGCAAACCCCTGGCTATGTATCTTTCTTGGAACAGCACCTGTAATGAACTCTCAATGTGAAAACTAACTTCATCATGTGCTAGCGTGTCTCGTTGGAGAGAAATCTTGTTGATGTTTACTTGATCTTTAGAAGCTAGAGATAAGAAATTCTTTGTCAATGTCAATAATGGTATGATGAAATAAATTGTATCCACGTACTGATAGCATGAACGCCTACAGGGGGAGCTGCTTAGGAATTTTTCCAGTAGGATATTTTATGGTGCAAAAAGTGCCAACTCATGTGAATACTTTTTTTCCCCCCCCTAAGGAGTTATTTTTGTCTAAGGAATTAATAGACTAAGGGAAGATGGAGTAGGGTGAAGAGAATGTTGATCACATGCTATTCACAACCATAGGCTGGGAAGAAGCTTTTCTGAATCCTTGCTCTGACTCACACAAGGATGCAGCTTTCTAAAACCAGAAGCCTTTCAATTGCTTTTTGAAAAAGGGACAGAAACTGAACACTTCTGTTATAGAATAAAACACAGCCTTCCTGCCCCCTCCCCCAATATTGCAAATACTTTTCACATGACCTTAGGGAGAGGTGCTTTCTATAGTTGTACATTCCTGTGAGCATGTGCAGGTAGAAGCATCCTACAGGTATTATTGTTATACCCCATAATTAATGTAGAGTCAGGCATAATTGTCCTTGGAGGCTAAAAGGTGACCAAAATTCTTATGTAACCCACCTCTCCTGCCCTTTAACAGCTTCTCCTGTTCCCACCGGGACCATCCCAGTCCCCCAGCCAGGTATAAGTCCCCCAAGGCAGGCCTTCCTTGAGACCCACGAACATTCACACATTTTATTGACTTTTGGGTCCTCTGAGGAAGGAGATGAGGTGCTGGAAGAAGGGCATGGAATCTCAAGTAGGCTTCCAACTCCTGAGTGTTTTCTCCCAAGTGAATCAGAGAGTGGGCACTCATCTGACTCATTAGATGCCCTTGGCAAGGATGTGCAATCACAGGTGCCTCAAGGTATTTGTGCCATTACTTCACCAACTGGGCATTTAAATGAGATCACAGTCTAATCAAATAAAGTATAATTGATAAAGATCCTGTACTATCCTTTGGGAGTTGCTGCAAATCATCCAAATTCTGCTTTTTGCTCCCTCATATATCAGTGAAGGAAAATACTGAAAGACGGGTTAAAAAAAAAAAAAAGTATTTTCAAAACATTAATAATATTTCTCAATACTATGGTGGAGAAAACTGCCAAAGTCTTTTCCCTTTGTTTGTGAAGTCTATAGTCACATAATACTAGAAATGCTGTTTCCTGGTTGCATATTAACAAAATATTCCCATACATCAGTAAGAATAACTGATTCTGGTATTTGAAAAAAAGAATTTTTTTCTGCTACTGATGGGTTTTAAAACTGATGGAGATTTAAAAGTCATGATAGTACATGTACAAACATTTTTGAAGGCCAATATCCAACTGATTAAATCTCTGAAAAACTAATTAGCTAATTTTCTTGAAACTCTACAGCAAATTGAAGTATTATCCAAAGCTTAAAGCTGAAAAGTTGGAAAAGGTTTCATTTATTAAAAAAGGCCAAATTATTAGCACTTAACAGAGCTTGTTAATTATTTTGGTACAGCAGAACTGTCGTACCCTTTAATTAATTATATAAAGCAATCAGTCTTTTAATATGTCAATATAAACTTAGATTATCTTAGTTGGTTCTTATCCCAAGCTCTCTTATTTGAAACTAGTGTAACACTGTTAGTGTAACACAGTGAATTCTGCTTCAAAATTATAAAAACAATAAAAAGATAGGAGTTAAGGATTCTAATGTAACTTCTTTCATGTGAGTTTCATAGTGCAAGAAGAGCAGCTACTGACATTTGCAATGCATGTCTTCAAACCAAACACAGCCTGTTTTGAAATTGAAAATCATAAGTTACATGTTACATTTCAAATGTCTGAATTAAGTTTTGTATGTCCAGGAACTGATGGCCTGTATTGTTGTTTTAGATGCAAGTTACAGGAGGAATGTAGAAACCATTTGAGTTCTTACATTTCTGCACTGCAGCGTGTCCAGATACTAACCAGAATCCGCTGGTTCACCCTAGAAAACAAAAATAGTGAAAAGCAGCATAGCAAGGGACAGGGAACTTTTAAAAGTGATTCAACTAAATAAGCAAGTTCACTTACAAGATTTGTTTGTAGAAAAATATTTGTCCTCGAGCTTGCCATAAATACAAAGAAAATTTCTAGTTATGTTCATTTCTTCCTTCTTTAGTTTCCCTCATCAGGATTTGGTCTCATTAGGCTCAAGAGGTAAAAAGCTCCTTGGAGTAAATAATTTATTTTACACAAATTATGTTGATTTTTGCTTTTACTGTCTCAGAATTGACTCCTGTTTGCCATATAGCACCTTTTAACAATGTTTTTTTGAAGGGATTTTTGTAGGTTCTGTTTTTCTGGAAGGGTTTGTCAGTGCACTTTAAAATGCTCAATTTTCTCTGTTTTGTTTTGGTTTGCTTTCTAGTTGCAGGTAAGAAAATCTACTATGAAAAAACCCAACAAAACCAGAAACCAGCATAAAAATAGCAGTAGCATATTTAAGGAAACATCTGTCAGTGGAAGCAGAATGAAATACCTTCCCTATAAAATATCATTTTGCTTGTACAAGGGCCAATCTGTTTCATTTGTTGATGTTCACATCAGGATCCATTTGATTTAACCGTATCTTTGCTTTGGAGGGAAAAAAAAATCCAATGTATTATTAATGCCTCATTGTATATGAGAAATGAGCATATGAGTCAATATTGCTTCAGTGCTGTGCATTATTAAGAATAAGTTAAAGTAGGTCAGCACAGCACATGAGGCTAAATAGACTAATAATGCATCCTACGGTAGACATTCATCTACCAAGGAGTCATGTGTTATGTGCTGGCACCAACACAAGATAAGCATTTGATTTGTGGATTTTCCAGATCACATTTGTCCTGAAAAAAGAAATGGCTGTTCCAGTTTCTCCAAAATTCACCCTTGCTTTTACTAAAAGGACATGGCTGGGACTGGTTTTTTGCTCAAAATTTAGGGGTTTGCTGAGGAGTCCTTTTAGTTTGTTTTTTCAAAAGCAAAATCAAGTAAAGATATATAAAACAAAGGAAATGAGGGGATAAAAGGAGTTAAAAATCTACCTTCAAGTGCTTACAAGTTAATCACAGAAATGTTGTAGTAGTTCCTGAGTGAAGGGACATGAAACAGACTAATATCTATTATGAAAATAATCATCGTTTCTTCTCCCAAATTAAAAGATGTGCTGAAAGAAAACTATAGAGCACCAAACAAGGAAGAGATGCAAAGTGAATGAGCTTGGCTAGTTGATACTGCATTTTAGGCACTGATCAGTCAAAAAATGTTTTTCTAAATTGTCATCAGCACTCATTCAGGAAAATTCTTCTTCAGAAAGTATTGGAAAATAATGATGTGGCATTCCATTGCTATTAAGTCTCAAAGTTCACAGACCGCATCTGTTCAGGTTACAAGTTAAAACCATGCTATCATGCTCTGGTTTTTGTTTTCTTTCTTGAGTATCATTCATCATCAATACAAGAGATATTATAACTGAAAATTATCCTACAGTTCCGTTCCTGATCTCTGAGCCAAAAGCTGAGTTGTCTCCCCAGAGCTAATAGTACTCAAATGAAGTTAAAATGATCAAATATGAGTCAAATGCACAAAGAGAAAGGTTTATTAATCAAGGAGGTGCCAGCCTTTGATGGACTTATACTTTAAGCAGTGTGCTTCACTCTGCTGCCTGTGTTATAAAACCAAAGGGGAATATCTCCTCTTTTGTTGGATTTGAGAGGATAGATTTTGAGTCATTAAAGGTAAATTTTAAGAATATGGTCTCTATGTTTTCCCAAGCACCAAATAATCCCCAGAACTCTGTATATTTCTGTAGCCTGAAAGCTGGGGATACCAGAGGGAAGGAGTGACCATTGTGTGGCTCCTGACCAATACACAGCCAAATTCCCAGCCTGGGATTTGTCTCCTGGCTTCCTCTGCCTGGTGGGGGGATGTCACCCTGTCCAAACTGCTGCTGGCACTGATTCTGGGTGTTTCACCTGGACACAAGTTGAAAACTTGCTCCTCTCCCTCGTGTCAGGAGGAGCTGTGGAACCACCGCTGCTTCTGCTGTCCCCACAGCTCCAGCTCAGCCACATATGGGGTTGATATTTGAAACAAAAAAAGTCCACAAAAATCAATTTCATACATGAAAATGATGGAATTATGTATTTAAACTGTCTCTTAAGTGTCTTCAATGTCTAAATAACTTCTACCAATGGCTGCCCATCATCTGATTTTGTTGTCTCATTAACCAGTCTTGTAAAAAAATTTTATACAGGTAATGGGAGCATGAAGTGATATCAAGATATCATATTACGATTGTTTTCTAGCCCTAAAATCAAGTTAATAAAGAGGAACGTGCCAAGAGAATTGGGCACTCCCTGACAGAGGAAAACACAGGATGAACCTGGTGCACTTTTTTAGCAGAACATACTCTTGCATAATTATTTAATGATTCATGTATATTGCTTGAAGATGAGCTGCAGACGAGAGAAAAACAAGAAATAATATGAGATTTTTTCCTTTGTTCGCTATAATATATGAGCAAAAATGAAGGTGTTGTTAAATATAACATTTTGGTTTTGATTTTGTCCTTATTTTTGCTATATATAAATAGCAGATAGCTGGTAGAGAAAAAATAAATAATAATAATAACATAATCCAACTTGAGAAGGTAAAGGATAAACACTTTAAATTAATGTTTTAAAGGATATTTCTTGGTATTCCACTGCCTAGTAAACACTTGAATATCTTTGTTATATAACAAACCCCATGTTCAATGTTTTAATTAAAGGGCTCCAAATGCACTCCAGAAAAGTCATACTAAAGCCCATCAACCTCCAGGAAAAAGCAATCCTAGTGTTTACAGCACTTCTTCAGTTAAAAAATAAGCAGAAAATTCTTGTATTAAAAAAATCTAAAGTCAGTTTTACTAAATTACTTCTGAAAGTTCCTCTTCCTTAAAAAAAATAGGACATCATAAAGAACAATATATAGAAACTCCTATAGTGAGTTAGCTTAATTACGTACAACAAAAACAAGGTAAGCATTGTAAATTTGCCTGGAAATACCAGTTAACTTGTATGTATTATTTTACAAAGCACTTGTTTAATCATTTAGGTAAACTTTGCAAAACTATTTCAGCATATTTGTTTTTTTTTTTTAATAAACAAAGAAGAATTGTACCTTTTGAGTATGCCTTGAGAACACATTATTATAAAACACCTTGGAGAATATGGGAGATTGCTTATCTCACTATATTTAATAGGACAATCCTAAACTGCAAGCTCTGGTTTTGTAGTAAGACAAACAGATCTCCTGCCATCATGTGGAATGTAGCAGTATCTCCTTTTTGTAAGGATGCGATGTTTGAATACCACAACAGCAAATTCATGGTGACAGCAACATTATTTTGTGTCTCATTTGAAATCATGATTACAGAAGGTGAGCATTTTGGTGAGTAGTGTCCAACATCATATTCAGTGAAACATCCTCTGTGATTGTGATGGGGAATCTCTGCCTATGAAGCTCTGGTAAAAGGGATATTTTTTTTTTTTTATTCCTGATGTCAGGAATGTTAATTCACATGACAGATTTGAGGCTCTTCCTCACAGGATTGTGACTGTATTATATATCTCATTGATTTCAGTGAAGTTATACCAGGAGGTTTGGGTTATACCACATTCTTATTATCACTATCAGAATGTTTAAAAATATTCCAGGCCTGATATTTATCTATTGGTGTAACTTATACCATTTCCAGAGCAGAATGAAACCAGGCTTGCCTCTAGAATATCTTGATTGAATTCCAGAGCCCATATTCATGAAAAACGTGCATCTACACAAGTGCTGCCAGGGCTGCTGGACTTTTAAAGGAAATTCATTTTTCCTGGCCATACAATTAAAGGCAGATGGACATCCCTGACCAAAGGGAATGTAGGTCTTCAGTCTGGAGGCATTGGTCTTGATGGGGAAAAAACCCCAAAATTAACACATCAAATAATTAACACAGTTATCAGGTCAATCACAGAAGTCCAAGGTAGGTGATGTTGGAGACAACTTCTGGAAAGCCCCCGTCCAACTTCATGCTCAGAGCCAGTTGCTGACGACTGCGTCTGTTACGAATAGGCCAGGAGACCAGCTCCCCTTAAAAGGCCTTTATTAAGGACAGCTCTGGTTGGGGGCCCAAGGAGTTGCCCAGACCACCACTGCTTCCACTGGTTGAGCCAAAGCAGGAGGTGATCTCAGCTTTGTCTCTCGGCAGAGCTGGGGCTCCCATTATCACGAGAATCCTGAGGAAAACCATTGCTGGCTCTCGGTGTAGCGGTGTCATGATGGTCAGGTGCTATTAAGTCATGGTGACAAACCAAACAAAACTCTGGTTGGTAATCTGATGTCCCTCACTGTTCTGCTGCCCCAATAATGTTATTTTTAGTGTTTAATTTTACATTGGCTCCTTGTCCTTGGGGTCTTTTTGTTCCAAATGATGCTGGATGTCTCTAATTTGCATCTAGCCTTGGGCGCACAGCCTCTTGGGAGCAGCAGGGGTGATACCCCACGGAAGGGGATGCAGTTACAAGGTAGGTGGTAAAAGGGTACCAGCTTGGACTAACAATCAATTTTAGAACATTAATATTTAACAATTGAACCTTAACCATCTTGGGACCTTAACACTTAACAATCAAACCTTTACAACCTTAGGACATTAGTATTTAACAAGTAAACCTTCAACGATTAAATACTCTTTAACCAAGGACCTGTGTTTGGGGATTCCATTCCCCATATGTCCAGTCAGGTTTTGACTCTCTCCAAAGATGAAGGCTCCACAGCCATTGGATCTGGTTTTGACCACATGTGAACTTAACCCAAATTTTTCATCTTTCTGCTGGTGCAGACTTTTTTCCAGGCTCATAGAAATACTCCCAATTATGGAGGATTCCTCTGTTTACTGCTCTACTCTGCCCATTTCTTTATGCAAAAGAGCTTTCAGTTTAGTTTTAGTGTTCAGCACTAGGATATACTTTTCCCCACTATTTATAATTTTATTCTTTCTCATCACTCTCTGTGGCACTCTGCCCTTCCCTTTTAAGTATTTTTTCCTGTTTTGCTTGGCAGCACCTCACTGACCCTTGTTTAGAGCCTGATGATTTTCTGAGGTTACTTAAAAGGATCTTCTTTACTCAAGCTGAAGTTGATACACGAATCACCCCAGAAACAGAAATTGTTGAAAAAATTAGAATATTGTCTTCCAACTACCCCTCAGTTTTCACATTATGACCTTTGTCAAAGCTTTCAATAAAGAAAGGAACAAAAATATCAGCGTACAGTGCTGCATTTGCTGCTATATCAGGTTGCACACTTGGGCACTGCAGAGCAAGAGAGTCCTCAGACTGTGAATTCTCTCTACACAGAGCTGATCACTTCAGTGTTTTTGTTCTCCAACTGGACTTCAGGGGAGGCTCACTAGGCAAGGATTTTGTCAGATAAGATTATTTTCAAAACATGTCCTAAAATGGCCAAAGCATGGGTTATGTCAGCTTTGAAAATCAGGCACATCGGACTGCTGCTCAATGGAGTGATTTCCAGTTTTGTAAGACCATGCTAAGATGGAATCCTACCTCTTTGCTATAGTCAGAGAAAACACACTCAGTTTACAGAGAAATAGAGGAAATTTTCATTTTTCTTCAAAATATCAATCTATTTCTGACTGGATTTTGGAACAATATTGCATAAATCATGATTGCTCCCAGATAAGAGGGGAAAATGTGTGGGCATTTTATATTTTACAGTAATTCTTACAACAAATTCACTTCTGAAATACTTTCAATCTCTCCTGTTTTCTTCTCTTTCTTCAGATAAATTTTATTTCTCTTCATAATGAGTGACAGATCAGTCCGTTTCAATACAAACATTTAAGACATTTCTAGGTAACACTAACTGAAACTAACTGAAAATACTGTCAATTACTTAATAGTGCTCATTCTTGAACTTATTGACTTCTTTTTCCCTGGCCCTGGACAAGTCCAGTTGGCCAACTTGTCTAGGGTAAATATGAAATCCTTTTTAAAAAAGTCAGTTTTGTTTAAGAAAAGTTGGAAAAAGATTTAATCACTTATATTATTCCAGTAATAGGGTTTCCAGGGCATAAGCACTGAACTAAGAAAGATGCATTCAGCCACAGGAGAACTTGTCTAGCATTAGACAGCCAAGAGATCTTGTACCTCACAGGCACCCCCTGACCTCATGTATTTCCAACTCTATTTACCTATAATATTACTCCAGTCCAGGCTGTGGTTTGGAGAATAATGTGCTTAAAACAACATAAAAGTTTTCCAGATAAATATTTGTCACTTATTGTATCAAACACTCTGCAATGACAATTTAACACTGGACCAATATCCTTGGGCATGATGTGCTGTTTGCTGCTTTTGTAACTCCTGTAAAGAATTTGTGAACTTGTCATTCATTCAATAGCAACAATGAATTTGTAGGTGTTGGGTAAAGGAGTTTTTTACTGTGGGGTTTTGTCTTTCTTCTTTCATATGGGATGATTCTTAGTCCACAGGATTACAGGATTACTGTGAGGTCTAGATCAGTTGTTATTCTTGGCTTAGACTCCAGCCTGAGAGTGTCCTTGAATAAATATCTTTCTTGTTTGTTTTGGGGGTTTTTTTGTTGTTGTTTTGGTTTTGCTTTGGTTTTGTTTTGGTTTTTCTTTTGTTTTGGTTTTTATTTTGTTTTTTTTTTTTAGTGCTAAATATTATGCTAATTCTTAGGTCAAATAATGAACTCTTTACTCAGGCAAAATTTAAAGTGATCTAAAAGATCTAACTCCTGTGGTTATGACTGAATATCAAAAATGTACTATTATTTAGACCTTTTATTTACACGGAGAAATACAGTGCATACATATTTTTGTGTGTTTCTTTAACAGAACCTTGTGAATTCTTATCTATTTTCATGTGTACACTTATTTATTTCAAACTGTTTATACAAGATAACCAAAATGAGTAAGAAAGGAAAAAAATGCTGCATGTGTTTAAATACACCAATGTGATGCATTGGCTTTTTTACAAATACAAACAATACAATGAATATGTAGCCTTCCTATTACAAGTTCAAGTGGAAAAGCGACATAAGACCAAATTAATCAGGTCTAAAATTCCTTCTGCAATCTCTTGCTAGACAAATGAGGTTCCTTATGGCCGATGTAAATGGTATTCTAAAGTTTTAAAATCAATAAACAGGCTGTAAAATTGCATCTGTAATCAGGATAAGGAACACAAACATTTACAGAGCAACATGCAAACATAACAAAATACTGCAGCCAGCTAAAATAGAATGAGACACCCTGTTCAGATGCCATTATTTTTAAATGCATGTTTAATTTAGCATCTCAGCTGAGATAAAATGCAGACAGAGCCATGTTAAATTGGTATTACCAACTGCCTGGAGATATCTCCAGATTAACCCACCTATCCACAGCCCATCTATAGTAAAAAATAAATTAAAGCTAAAAGGCAGAATCCAGCCTTTTTAGTATATATTTTTATTTTTTTTTTGTATTGTACATCATTATTGAAACATTCAGAGATAAAGGTTAGCATTGCAGAGAGCTGGTTATCATTTAGACAAGCCACAGCACCAGTACCAGGAAGTTTCCAGGTGAACATGTTTCTGGAAAGGTCTCTATCTGTTGCAGCAAGTTGTTTCAAGTGAAATGTTTTGGAGAGCTCTAACAGGTGTTTCGGGAACACATTGTGACTTAACCTAGAGCTGCTTCTCTGTAACTTGGCCAGTTTGTTCACACATCCTGTAAAGTAGGACTGATTTTTCCAGGGCTTGTGGGAATAAGCCACAGCAGTGTGAGTTTAGAAACAAAACCTTACACATACAAGAAAATTATTTATAGGGCAGGGAGGATGATAAAGAAAAGATGTGGAATGGGGAAAAGAGCATTATGAATGGGGTGGGTGATGGGGTTGTTTGGGATAAAGAAATAAGGATGAACAAGTGGAAATGAGCTGTCAGACTAAGAATTGGGCGAAAGGTGGCACTTTGAGGTACACTGCCATTTTTAGATCAACATCTAAATTTTGTTGTTGATGTCTTGGGAACAGATGTGGAGCATTTGGTTCTTAAAAGGAAATACTGAATTGGACCAAAAAGAGAACTGAAGTGTCCCAGTCTATAGTGACTTAGAAACCTACAGAAACCTAAATACTTAGGTTTTCGGGGGAATTTTTATCACAGTTTGCTCTTTTTCTCAGCTCCTGGAAACATATGATTATGGAATAATCTTGGATTTCAGTACAGTAGAAAGGTATCCCTGAGTGAAGGGTGGGTTTGATTTTTGGAGTCCTTGCTCTGCCATGGACACAATTCCTCAGCAAGTTGTTTTTTCCTTTCTGTACTTTTGTTCCTAATCGGTGAAATGGAAGTGAGTGTACTTGATTTCCTCATAACAGTGATGTGAAGATAAATACATTTAAAAACATGCAGCGCTCCAATAATCCATGGCATACTTGACTCCCATAAAAAATTATTAATACAGGACAAATTAAATAAGTTTGATGATGTGCCTGTACCTGAATAACCCTAAGGGCATAATAATCAAAAGCCAAATGAAGGAAACAATTTGATGTCAATCTCATGAATTCTTGGAACAGGATTCTGGTTTCTTTTACATTAATGGTTGACAAGATTGCCATCAAGAGCTATGTGTAAGATATTACTCCAGTTGCAAGCAGAGTGTTGAGATACCTGCGTTAGACTTAAGCAGAGCACAGACCTAACCACTTCAATACAGAGCTCTGAGCAACATATTGCCAAGGTGAGAAATTGTGGAAAAAAAATAATACTTTAGTAGGAAAAACACCAAATAAAATATGGCTCCTCAATTATAGATTTTAAGGAACATTCTTTGGTACAGGTTGTTTCTAAACCTGTTTTAGCGTCAGTTATGAGCAATAGACTGTGTAAAACAAAGGCAGGGAAACATGATCAGGTGAGTAAGAGGGAGAGAGAAAAGAAGTGCAAGGGACAAGATGTATTTCAGGAATAAGCTGAAATCTATTGCAGAATTATCAGGAAATAGACCCAGAAAGGAATAGAGCAGTTATTTCAGGACACATCTCTTCTTTCTTTGTAACTATTAGAAAATGCCCATATAGGGGCTAATGACCTATTTGGACTGGTGAGCAAGGAGTGTGGAAAGGATACAACATAAGGGAGAGAGGGCAAAAATTGAGAATGGCCTGGATTTACCTCAATTACATCGCACGGTTCATTTAGGTTTCTTCTGGGTTCCTTCTGTTGTTACAGGAATTTTCTGTAGGAAGAGAGATACACACTTCCACAAAGTGATTCAGAAATTAAAAAGCCCTTCAAAGTTTAATATCATTGTAAGCTCTGCTGTGACTTGATGACCTCCAAAAGTCCCTTCTAGCCTAAGTATCTGTGTGGTCCCATGATTCTTGAACCCCCCATCTGGATGTAGCCACTCTCTCCACTGACTGGAATGCTAGGGAGGAATACCTTCCTGCAAATGCTTCTGGTAAATTCCAGCATATGATAGAACCTGAGCCAAGAAAAAAGAATATTTTCAGAATGAATGACAAAGAAAAGTGGTTGATTGCACATAGGTGGAGTCCTCAGGTGAGCACTGTCACTCCAGAATGCGAGGTATCCAATTTCCCTGAAAGTATAGAGGATGTGATTTTCTTTGGGTAGAAATGCCTTCTAGAAACTAAAATTAATCTCAGTTACAAACACTTTGAAAAAATATTTGAGCTCTCCCTGCTTTTTCTACACAAAAACCTTGATATCCATGTCATCTTTCAGGAGTTACTTCAATGCAGATACCAATTATTAGCCAGGACATGTCAGTGCTAATCCATCCTTAAGACAAGATGAAATCACATTATTTGTTAATTGTATTAGGCAGGGGCATGCTGGTATTTTTGAAACTAAAATTCAGAATTTCCCAGGAAATAGGGTAGGAAAATATTTATTTTTGAAAATTTCATTGGAAGTTGATATTCAGGAATTTCTCACTGAATAAGAATTAAAGTTTCCTACAAGGTCTTTATCTTGTTTAATATAACTAGTGACTAATAAAACTTATCTTGTTTAATAATGGATGAACTAATTATCCCTATACATGTTTAATCCTTTTTAAAACCTGCTAAGCTCTTGGACTTGCGGCTATCATGTGGCAATCAGTTCCACAGGTCAATTATCTATTGTGAAAAAATGTCCTTCCCTTTATCCTCTCTCCATGTCTTGCCATCCCATTCCATAGGATGCTCCATTATTCTTGTAATATGAAATGGGGTAATTGCGAACAACCAGTTTTATGATCGCTATCACATCCCTCATGTTTGTTTATCTTCTTTTTTTTCCTGGTCTGTTTTTCATTATAAGAATTTTTTTGGTGCCTCAAACTTTTCTACTCTTCATGGCCAAGCCCTTACTTCCCTCTGTTTTGATGGTAACAGTAAGTTAGGCTCAGAATTCTACCATTTTTCTCATTGTTTTATTGATAATCACGTAAATTGTAATGTCACCGTCATTGGCTAGTCTTATAAATGTTGCAGCAGTTATAATTGATGGTTTTACTCACTGCTCTAAGTTGCTTAGCCCATGTGTTTGCAGCAATTGTTATTATTTAATCACTGTATGCCTACAATTGCGACATTGGGGAGTTGTTATTATTTCCTTTTTCTAATTAAAAGCACATAATTCAGGTAGTGATGTATTAGCCATTAGAGATGCAGAAAGACTAAAACTTTGCTCATTGCTGAAGTGTCTGATTTTGGCTGCTTGCTGGATATGAAGCTTCAAAGAGAGTCTGCACTCTCCCTGAAAAAATTCATGGAATAAGGTATGCAACTTCTAAAATTAGTTTAACAAACCCAGTGCATCATGCTGAGCATATCTGTTAGATATGGGATTAGAAACCCAAGTTTCCCTATTCTGATTGTGTCTGGAGTTATTATCTCTTCCAAAAACACAATGAATATTTAATTAAAGTGGAATAGATTTACTGGAAGAGATTGTGAGACCCACAATCTCCTGGACTATCTCTTGGTGGTTAGGGTATTCTCCTGGGAGGTAGAGAAATAGAGATGTGGTTTCAAACCCCCTCAGGAGAAAGAGAAACTTGCACCTGGAACTACCCTGTTCCAGGTGAAGCCATGAGACCTTTGAATATAAAGGAGTCAGCAAGAGGGTTATAAATCTCCTTTTCTTGGATGAGTTTCTCTCTGCTCTGAGAATGTTTCTGGCTTAAGTCCTGTGAGCCAGATAGGCAGGGAAACCACCTAGTTTGCAAATCCAGTCCATGGTGGAATGGGAATAGGTGTGGAACACCTTGGCAACATGAGCCTGTTGCAGAAGAGGGTTTTGCTGTAAGTATGGTAGCTGGGAAAGCTCTTTTGGTCTGGAGATATAATGTGAGATGAGGTTTGTGGACACTCAGTGGCTTTATTTAGACCAAGTAATATCACTGGAAAAAATAGGTAGGTGTTTTAGACAATAAGCCCAAGCATTTTTTTTTCAGGCTTGCAACAAACTCAGAAATATTTCATGTTAATAACAAACCATGGCATTCTATGTTAGTCTAAATTTAATAACTGTTGATGTGTAATCTAGTCTAAGGGAAAGACAGAAACTTATGGAAACCTAGGTGTCTAGGCAAAATTTGGCTATTTTGACAGTCTAAAACTTCACATTTGACTTCTGCAAATTTTTTCAAAAACTTTGGCTTTGACTTTTCAACACTGTTTTTCAGCAAAAGCACGAAGCTCGTAGCTGTACCAGTAAAACATATTAATCAGTGCTGTTCAGAGTTCCCATCCCCCATGGGAGGAGCATCAGGGACAACATAGGGAAGGATGACGGTTAGAAGCAGATGGTGAGTAAACTGTTAAGAGTCCAACTTCATTAGCATTGCTTTGATAGATTAATGGTGCCCTGAAATCCTGCCAGGTAGGCTGTTGCCAAAGGTGCCATCTGTGTGGAAAAGCATACACATCAAGAAATTCAGCAAGGAAAAAAAGAAAAGGGAAAAAACCCAAAAACTAGCTTCGTCAGTTACACCCCAAGTTATTTCCACCCACCCTGTGCTGATGGATAACCAAAATGCCATTAGTAATTATTAAAATGTTGAATTATATCAAAAATAAAAATTATACTGGAATGTCATGTTTTGTACTTTCAGGCAGTAGGTCTCCTCAATTAATACAATAATAACTTACCATTATATTGTCAACAATACCAGCATCATTGTATTTATTTTCTTTACCATTACTTGCAGTGTGGACACACCTTGAAGGCCCGATTGCTGTATGACTTTTCATTTAAGTGGTAAGAGGTAAACCCTGTCCCAGACAGTTTAGCAAAGCATTCTTCAATTCCATTCTAGTTTAAATAGAAACTGTTTCTATTTAGTTCCCATTCAAGCCAATACCCGTTTCATAATCAGTTTGTTAACCCTGAATGAGTTTGACGAGTTTCACAATCAAAAAGTAAAATATATTAGAAAGAGAATAGTTTCAATGGGTAGAAAAAGATGGCCAAGGTTTCACGTGGTAAAAAAACCCCATCTCCCCTGACAGATCCTTTGCATTTGCTGTATAAGAAATTTTTTCCTAGTTCCCTGTAACTCTGTGAGGGAAACTGAAAATTTGGTGCTGCACTGGATTAGGAACATGAATGTTAGAAAATGTTTTGGTGGTGGAGTAAGAGATGTCACTTAGAAGAGCTAAATATCTCACAGTTCTCATTCCCTCCTTATTCACTTCACCTGCAAGTAAATCTGCTCCTAAACATGATTCATTTCTGCATAACAAGATACAACAGTGAGATTATTTCAGGAATCTCATCAGGCATGCTGAGTTTCAGTGCATTATCTCTGATATCAAGAATCAAAGATCCAACCTCTTCCTACTGGAGCCAATTTGCAGAGCTTTCACCTCCAGTATGATCAAAGAGTTTGTGGGCTACATCAGCCTTGTCCAAGGTCTACAAAGCTGCCTAGCCATGTGGTGTAGGACCAAGGATGGAGGCTGTATGGACTAGGAAAAGATGGGGAAGGCAGAGGGGCAGGAAAGTGCCAGTGTGACCTTTTTATTTAAGTAACAGAAACCAGTCCAGGTGAAGAATATCTTGACTCCAGGCTCCCTTACCAAAATTAGGTGTCTCCATTCAAGTGCCTATATCAGCTGGTTTTTAAACTCCTATTTATGTCCATATGATACAACCGGCCAAATGTGTGTGGTCCACCTTCCTAACCATGGGCTCTTTCTGGCATTTGCAATACCCTGGAGTATCATGAAGGGTCAGAGAGGGCCCGAGGGTCTCTTATAAATCCCAAGTAGAATATGTAAGGCCTACAAACATATCAGATATGTCATGGTTTCTCAAGTGGCACTAAATATTTGTGTGGGCAACTGAATCAAGCCTATTCATGTAATTGTATCTCTAAATTTATGTGTCTGAATCTAAAGCTGAATAACGTCAGTTTTGTGCTGAACTGACCTCTGACAGAAGATTTTGCAGGGAAAAAAAAAACAAAACAACCCAACAACCAAACAAAACCAAAATCAAATTTCATTTGAATAGTACACTTCAGTTAGGCAGGTTGCACTCAAGATGAAATATTGGCCCAAATTCCTGACTTTCGGTCCAAACAGGTTGCCAGTGTATGCCAACTTTGTACGAAGTGCTGGGGAGTTGAATATAAACCCAACCTACATTCCAATAGCAGCTAAGCAAAATTTTAATCAGTGATGGCAACAGACAGAAAGAGTAGATGGAAAGGGTGATACCAGCAAAGGAGGCTGGTAATATTGATGACATATAATTATGTGCCATATTAGCAAAGGCTGGGCAGGTGGGGCGGTATCCATTACAAATGTTGGCTGTGTTTAACATGTTGGTGAAGTCTGAGTCACTTGCACAATGTTGACCGTGACTTCAAGTAAGTTTTAACCAAGCTCAATTGCGTTCAAGGCTTAGCTCTCGATTCTCCACCTTCCTTAAGAATGTTCTCAGATCTCACCAGCCTCAAACCCAGCTAAATCCATGTATTAATCACAGTTAGCTGGCATGATGCTGCGTACAGTTTTTCATGAGTCGTGGTGAGAATATACATGGATTCAGCCAGGCTTACCAAAAATTTCCCTGGAAAGAAAACACACAGAATGTCCAAAGTTCATGTTAATGTTGATTCACGGCATATTGATTTTCCAAGGAAGCAATAAATCTCCTGTGGATTTAATATTTATTCTGACCTATTCTTAAGAACCATGAAAAAGAATTGAATGGAATTAACTATACTCCATTGCAGTAATCTTTCAGCAATGTTTTTGCCTTCATGCTAAATTAACAATGTCTGCAATGTTTTTCAATTTATTTTTAATATGTACTATCTTAGACTAAGTCTAGATTCGCAATTTACATACTCCATTGTTTGTCTAAAGAAAGCCAGTTTAGTTATTCTTATGTTTTAACCTGTTAAGGTTGTTTTCACTTTTAGAATACTGCACATGATCAATTTAGTTTGCTAGCAGACTCCCAAAATTTTATTGATATTCCGTAATCACATCCAAAAAAACCCTAAAGATTCATTAAACATTATAGACAACTTGGAACTGAAAATAAGATGTTATACTGATGTTCTGCCTCATACAGATTAAGTTTTCCTTGGCTATTTTTATACTGAGTCTCATAATTGTGGTAACAGTAATGAATCTCAGTCTTCTGAAGTCTAAAACCCATGGAAGGGACAAGGGAAGACTTGAACTTACAGCTGGGGGGGTGGGAATTGGAGCTCTTACAGTGGCCCTTGTTCATATCTGTCCATGCACCACTTTTTTGATGCTCACACCCAGAGCTACTCTGGGCAACATGTGCCAGTGCCTCATCACCTTCACAGGGAAGAATTTTCTCTTTATCTGTCCTAAGTTAAGATTTTGCCATTTGTGAGTCTAGACTGTGAACCCTAAAAATGCTTGCACACATTCAGAAAGATGTGGTTGTTTTGATCAAATATTCCCAGATCAGTAGGACTCTGGTAAAAGAGGACCCACCAGAAAAACATCAGAAAAACGAAATTGTCTGCATCGATTTGGAGGCCTAGTTTGCCTTACTAACTACCTATTTAGTTTCCATTGGCATTTTATACATTAAAAAAGAATGCCAAAATACTGATGCATATCAGATTATCTGAAATTATGTTCCTCAGAAAACACATGCACTGTACTGGCCTATGCTTTGGTGACATAGAATATTCTAGGAGTGGTCTGCCAAAATATCACTTTTTCTAGATTTTCAGTATCCAACATAGATTCTTTTATACCTTTTCAACTAAGAAGACAGCTTCATTTTTTTTTTTTTAATTACTTGAGGGTTCATCTTTCTGCTTCTTCATTTCCCTCTGGTTTTGATGAGAATACTTTCTGTACCTCCACCTCTCATTTATTTTCAATTTCTGAAACCCAGGTTAAGGAGTGCCCACACCCAAACAACAGTGACTAAGACTTTGAAATAACATGAGGCATCTTTAACTTATTCTCCAAATGTGTAGCAATGAGTGAGGTGCAGCCTGAAGAAATTGGGTGAGACAATTTCCCAAGTAATGAATTAATAAATGTTGCAATGCTTGTTAGAGCCAGCCAAAATCTCAACTTGGCATGCTAGAACGTGATCAGAGCTCTCCTTGCAGGCACCTTTGCTTTGCTGGACAAGGTTCTCCTATTGTACTCAACTAATGGTAAAAAAAGAGAAGATTTTGTATCTAAGTTATGCTTTAAAATACTGAGGAGGAAATTCACAGAGCAGTAACTGGAATAATACACCAGGATTAAACTGAGGCTGAGGTATGTGCTTGTTTCCAAGAAGAGCAGGGCTTCAAGTCAGTCCTACTCCAGCTGACTTTGGAAACTACTTAACCACATAACCATCACAAGAAACCACCATGTAAGTCTATCAGGAATGATTTCTCAGCCTTCTGTAAGACAGTATAACATACAACCCACACTGACATCTGCCTAATCTAATTTTAGCTATCTTAAATTTGGATATTTAATCTAAACTAGCTATCCAAAGGGCCTCTAGAGGTGAGAGACAGAGAGAGGGACACCTTCCAAAACAACCCATTCTAAGATACTAAGGAGTATCTGTCTTGGTTGAGGTTTTCATTTCCCAGCTAATGCACTAAAAATGTCATAGTTTGGGCTTGCCAATTTTAATATATTTACATTTTGTTGTGAAATAGAATTACAAGCAAAAGCAAAGCAGGCCTAAAACTTAAAAGGGGATAAAGAAAAACTTTATTAACAACACAAAGAAAACAATAATAAATTCAGAATAGATCTTCAGACCACTGCTTCCTCCCCCTTTTTCACACCTTAACAACATACAGAGACACTTCAGTCAATTCCTTACTTAAACTATCTTTTTCAGTTCACTTTAGGGAGAGGAGTTTCTTCTTGTTCAGCTATAGGGATCTTTTTCAAGAGAGGGGAAAAAAACAGTTTTCTCCTGACTTCGCTTTTTTCACGAATAGCAGCTGCCTGGGGATCTGCAATCGTGAAACTCCTCCCACCTTCACAGCCTTCCCAGAGCTGTGCTTGTGGGCCACGTCAAACTCATGGGGTATTACTTTTAAGGATGAGTTACCCAAAGGCAAAAGTTCTCTTCAGCTCTCTTCTCTCTGTTCATACTTCATTCCCAGGAACAGAGATCCCCTTTTTCCCTCGGGGCAAAGGATCTTCCAAACACTTCACACCACACCCCACCCCCTCACGTCTTTTTCTATGGTTTAAAGGAATTCTTTAGTGTAGTACAGTCCACCCTTATAGCTTACAAAAAGAGATTTTCAGCCAACCTTCATGGCATCTCCTCATTCTCCTTCCATCTTAAAAACTTAGCTTTTGCTTTATTGACTTTGGTGTATAGTTTCTGTTCTTTTTCTTCTCACCCAAGGAAGGGTGGAAGGTCTGTAAGTCTTATCTGAGCATTGTTAAAAAGTTAAAATCTCACACAGAAGTTGCTGGAGCTGTGTCAGGATCTCAGGGTGCCCAGGCCGCGCCGGAGGGGCAGGACGAGAACTGCAAAGCGCACGCAGAGGAGAAATGGGTGCCAAGGCCGTGTGTCCATGGCTTTCCCCCGGCGCTGCCCGCCCCCAGCTCCAGCCGCAGCCCGGGGGTTCTCCCTCTGCCCTGCCCAGCACACAAAGCCCTGGGGGCTCTCCCGAACCGGGCCCGGCTGCCTCCCCCCAGCCCGTGAGGGCGGCCGGGCGGGCTCGGCCACCCCAGGGCTGCTCCGAGCCGTGGCAGGGCAGGGCAGGGCCCCCCGAGCCACGGCCACACCGGGATAGAGCGAGGATCTCAGCAATGGGCTTTGATTCTTTTTGGCTATAGGGGCTCCTGGTTGGAAACGGGGCCCGGCAGCTCCCGAGCCCAGCCCTGCCCGGCCCGGGCCGCACGGGAGGGACCCGGGCCAGGCCGGTGTTACCTTGTGAGAGGATGGAAATGAACGAGAGCCTTTTTTCCTGGGGTTTACTTGCTTCAAGTGTGATTCGCGGAGCGAACTAACTTCTCCAATTGGTTTCTTAGGCTGTCAACAACTAAACCAGCCTCCAATTGGTGCCATCATTTGACAGAAGTTCTCATGGAGGAAAACTTCCTAGTATGCCCTCTCCCCAAGTGATTTCAAGGCATATCCAGCACAGTATCCATCACAAAATCTCTGGGATTCAGTATGCTTAGTTTTGAAGCTGAGCTAATGGAGTCATAGAATCATAGAATAGAATCATAGAATGGTTTGGGTTGGACGTGACCTTAAAAATCCTCTTGTTCCAACCCCTTGCACTGGGCAGGGACACCTGTCCCTAGAGCAGCTTGCTCAGAGCTCCATCCAGCACCTCCAGGAAGGTGCAGTTATGAAAAATCAGCTGTTAAATTTTGAGACAGATGTAGTCTTGGCATGAGAATATCCCATTCCCTGTAGTGAAGCACAAACACACAGATAAATGTGCCCTCCCAGAGAGCTTGGGGAAATATTTGTGTAAAGAAATAAAGAAATGCCACCCTCTCACTTGAGAAAATACACCATTTTATGCAACTGCATATGTCTTCCAAGAGCAGGTTGGACTTGATGATCCTGGGGGTCTTTTACAAGCTTAATGATTCTATGACTCTATATTTATGAGACTGTGTGTCTTAGGCTGAGTGACTAATTTGGACCAGAGGATGGTTCAGGGCACAATCCCTCAAAGTGGTCAAGAAAATCCTCATTGCCTTCGGGGGCCTGACCTTTATAGGAGTCCAGGGGGTTTTGTGAATGCCTCGTCCCCCATGTGAGTTCATAGGATCCAAATTCTGAAACTAAAATGTGAACTAGTATCTTCTGAGGTTCTAGTCAGACTCTCGAAATCAAGGCCCAGGAGTTAGGAATTTGACTCTTCATCTCCCCAGTGGGACTTATGCACTTAAGCCTCTTTAGAAATCTATTTCTCTGGACTTGAGCCACCAAAGCACTGAGTTACATACATATTTTTCACAGGAGAACGTTGTCTTTCCCATGTTATTTGTGATTCATGTTAAGCATACGCTAAAGGGCCTTCCTGGATTGGAGTCTGAAAAATATATCTCCTGAAGCCAAATTTTCTACAGCAGCCTCTCATGGGGGAGGGAGTGAGGAAGGGAGAGAGGGAGACTAGCTCTGGCTACCCGACTTTATGCCATCATACTTGGTGTCAGAGACCTTCTGACTTGCAAAACAAAACACACAATAGTCAGGAACAGGGACCCTTGACATGCCTGGTATTTTATCTTCTCTATCTTTAAAGAAGGGATCTTAGTCCTCACTTCTCAACCTCAGATGGTTGTTGTGAAGATTAATTAGTTAATGTTTTACAGCACAGAAAATGTAAGGTGCTACTATATAAAAGTATTATTAAGTGCCTGCAGGGTCTTGCTGTCTAATGTGGCTGAATGGGAGAGGCTCTGAACCATGGAGATTAGGCAATTTTAGAATTGTTCTTTTCAAATTGCATTATTTTTAACTCTTTGCTGTTCTAATGTTAACTCAATAGGGTTTGGAAATACTTACTCTATTAATTGTATTTTTCTGTTTTCTTTAACACTCAAATAAACACAAGTCCTAGGTTTTCATCTGCATACAGAGTTGTATTGGCTTAAATAAAGGTGTGATTTTACACCAATTTAATTTATCCTAATCCTTTTATTTCAATTTAAATTTAAGCTTATTCCAGTTTGGCGTAAGCTGATTCAGAACAAGTTTACTTGTAAAACTTGATAAACTGAGATAAGACACTCTAAAACTGAAATTAGTGTGTCCACATAGGAATTAGCTCTAGTTTAAGCAAGGCTCTGAATTCGAACACAACTTATTGTGGCATAAGCTAGAAAACGAATTTACAGCTTGCAAATGATTAAGCAGTACCTGCTAATGCACTTAACCCTGAGCACCTCATTTCCAGAAAATTTAATTTTAATCCAGAGATAACCTACCTGCAAATACTGCCCTATTTAAAACAGAGTGAAAACATGCACGCATTAAATCATAAGATCATGAAGTAGTTTTGGTTTGGAAGGAGCCTTTCAAGATCTTTGTGTTTCAAGCCTTCTGCAGGGACACCTTCCACTAGACAGGTTGCTCAGAGCCCCATCCATCCTCTGAAGCAGTCAGGACTTGACTTCTTTCCAATGAGAATGGGAGAAAGAGGGAATATATTTAGGGAAGGACCATCCCATAGCTTGGGCCGCAGTTCTCTACCTTGCCAGAGAGGATGGAGCACGGTTGGCCACCATCCAGCTTGAATGTTGTGTGTCTAACTGCTAACAAACTCCAAATTCACCCTTCTTGCTCAATCTTATTTGTGTGTCTGTGTGCTGCCTTGGCTGCCTTGCATCCATGCCAGCGTGTGCATGGACATGCTCTGGATTGCTGCTGTCCCAGTGAGTCACTTCTACCCTAATCAAAATTGAGGCCATCAACACTGCTTTTGTCTTAACACAAGTAATTGCACAACTGGTAGACTGACAGGAGGTTGATGGAAACTCAAATGTATGCAGGGATGTTAGCAGAAATGGAGACTTGTGGCTTGTTCTGCTACAAGGGCAAGAAAAATTAAGTAAAGACAAAAAGAAGTTAAAGGAAAATAGAAGGGAAATTAAATAAAGAGAGAAATTTTTTTTTGGTTCATTATGCCAATATTAGCAATAGACACACTATGGATAGAATTAGAGAAAACACAGTGAAAATTCATTTTGGTCTCTAATTTTGGATAATATTGGGTCAAAATATATCTGATATAAAACACTTCCAAGGAATCAAAATTGGATTGGACATGAAAAATCTATGTTTTCCTACAATATATATTTTTACTTCTCCTTTACGACTCAATTTTTTTGTTACCTGGTGTCTTTCAAGCACTCATAAACATGATTAGCAAAACAAATAGAGGGTATTAAAATTTTCCCCCTTCACTTAATTTTTTATTTCATTCAAAACAGACTAAAGTTTTTATAAAATAAAAAAACCCTAAATTTAGGCTCTCACAACCTTATTTAGAAACTTAAGTGAGAACCTTATTTAGCAAAGATCATAAGCACATGTTTAAATTGATCCTGGTTCAGGAATGTGCTTAAGTATATGCTTTAATCTGATTAAATATGTGTTTAATGTTAAACACATGTTGAAATGCTTTGCTAAATTGTGGCCTGATTTTCAAAAGTGTTAAGTACCTTGAACATCTCATTAAGGTCAAGAAAAGCTACATGTCTTCATGCTCTTACCCATCAAGGCATTTTCTTACATGTTTGATTTTAGATTTAGGAGTCCAGCCATTTTTTTTTTTTTTAGTAAAATTTTGAACTCGGTTTTGCTGAAGATAAACACAGTAACATCTGGATTCATACCTTATCTGAACTATCTACCACTAATGAATTTTCAAAGTTGGACTGAAGGACTGAAAGCTTCAGCATCGCTTCGGTTTGTTTGGTTTTCTTTTGTTTTTGTTTTTAAAATGTAATTTTTAGTGCTCTTTGTTTCCATTTGGAAAGACTCTGCTTTTTCCAGTCCCAGCCAACATGGAGAAGTGAAAAGGTGTGTGAAAAGAGCTATTACTACTAACATTATTAAGTGCTGACAGCATTCTTAGGTCAGTACAAGACACGACTGAAGGCAGACCCTTCCTTGCACATTTTACTCACAGGTAGTCTGGATTAATTTCAAATTCCAGATGTCTCTTCAGGGTGGTTTCTATTTTATCTGAGATAGTTTTCCTTTTTCTAAGAAAAAACAAAGAGATAGTTTAGGTTTAGAAAGATTTTTTCCTCCCCTACTCTAGGATTATGACAAATTAAAGTCCAGTCATGTTTTGGCTTCTAAAACTTCCAAAAGTCTGCTGACTCCTATTGCTCTTTTTGTCATTGTTCTAAAGAAGAAACACTGACTTTTAAAGAGCTTCTCACTGCATAAATCTATATATATGTAGGTTTTTGAATTGTTTTTTCTTCACAAGGAACATTCCTATAACGTTCACCCACGTATTTTGCTTTACATCAATAGCAGCTTTCCTCTTGACTCAGAAAAGTTTTAGATCTAACCTAAAAGCCTTCCTGCAGCTGAGCCTTGCTAAGGGGAGGTAAATCTTAGCCTGTTCCCACCTGCTTATACTCCCTGTTTTCTTCCAGCCCTCTTTCCTTGCTAGGAAGGTATTTCTCACTTCTGGCCCAAAACACACAAATACCAAACTTGTCATCAGGGCAGCAGCTGCCTGATGAAGCTTTGTTGAAGTGCTCTGGAGGAAAATCTCCTTCTTGCTTTTGAGCAGACCTGGGAGGTGATGCAGCTGCACCACAGCACTGCTGCAGCTCTTCATTTGTGTGAAACCAAACTACTCACTAGCAATTCAGGCTCTGGTGTAACTGCAGGGTTTGTGACACAAAACCGAGCCCAGCTCCACCTCAGCCTCCCCTCAACCCCACTCCTTGCCTGTCCCCACTGCAGCCTCATATCCTCCACCTTTGTTTCTGTGTCCTTTGGTGTCTCTTGTAGATCAGGAGCCAAAGTGGAGATGCTCCTTCTTTCTTTCTGACAGAGGCAGGATGATCTGCTCTTAGGTTAACTCTGGAACAAACTCAAGCTGTTCTCACAAGAGGGATGGGACATTAACTTTCAGAAGAGAAGATCTGGGGTGGAAAGTCATATAGGAAGACTTGCACTCCTTTATGGAGCAGAAAATAAATTACAGAGGGAAGAAATTATCCTTAATCACCTCTTGTGTGTAAGACTCCAAAAGGGAGTGACTTCTTCCAGGAAAGACTCCTGTCCCTTCCCAAAACAAGAAGCAAACAAATTTGAAAACAAAATTTATCCCAAACTGTTCCCCTCTGTCCCTTCTGCCCCCAAAATAGAAGGGCTCCTTGTACAAATTATTTAACCATGCTGTACTATGGGACATCATTTTGATACTTTACCTTAATTAACATAAATTTAAAATTTGTGTTTTTCAAAGCCATCCTGAGGTCTTGTGGACTACAAAAGGGATGGTAAATTTTTAGGATGCAGGAATGTGGTGACAAGAATTTAGGAGCAAATTGGTAAATGGTTGTTACTCTGCTCCTGTGTGGGCAGAACATGTCATGTGGCTGTAAAAAGTCCTTCAAGTAAGTTACTAAATGATTCAGTTTGGTCTCACCTAACATTAAGCATCTAAAATACATATTTTCTAATTCTCCAGGCTCCCTCTACAGATAACGAAGAGAAACCCATTAGGTGATTCATCCCAGAAGTATGACATTATTGAATCATTTAATATATGACGTCCATCTACACACATTTGGATTACAGAGGGAATTTAGACAGCTATCTTATATTAAACATTATATTTTAGATGCCTAATATGAAATGAAGCCATCCCAAAACCTTTATCAAGAATGCTTGACTATCAGATCAGCAGAAGAATTGCTTTGGTACCTTTACTGCACCTCAGCTGATTCACAAGCTTGTTTCCTTATCGGGACTTGTTTTGTGTGTTCCAGATTAATGATAATCATGATAATTCTTTAGGGAGATTAAGTAATCCTCACAGTCACCATGTAATAGGTAAGTACAGATATCACTGGTTTACAGATGAGGAAATAGTGAGAGTTTAAGTGACTTGTTCTATCTAATTTAATCTTGTTTGAGTTAATCTAATCTATGTTTTATAAATAAATCACACGATCATTGTGATATGTAGGCAGTAGACAGTCAAGACAGTGCTGGAGACAGTACTCAGGAATTCTTAGCTCCCAGGCCTATCTTTGTCCCACAAAACTATTGTCTTAATAGCAGCAAATAGTCTTAAAAGTCTCCATGAAGCATTTCTGGGTCATGTATTTTAATGCAATTGAAGTTCTGGAAACACAGCACTTCTCTTGCCTTCTCTGAAAAGATTGTTTCAAGGGTTGCTGAACAGAAGAGCTGGGTATGTGAGGAAATGCATGAGAGAACTATGTGGTCAGCATGATTTATCTCATTCCTTAGGAGTGTTATCTGGGATAACAGAAGACATAAATCCCTTTGAGAACAATGTGACATAACATTCATTTTAACTCCTTCCCCTAAGAGTTACAGGGATATTAAAATGAATGAAGGAAAATTATTTATTTGAATTGTTTTATGACTTTGATTTTAATTTTTTAAAAGTGGATTTATTACTTTTTTAAACAAATTGTTCCTAACCAGGTAGTATTTGCTCCCAGGAAATGAAATGTTTGTGAAATGAGCCTTCATGGACAGTGCCCTTACTGGGAAGCAGAAGCTCCAATCTGTAGCTCACTTTTGATTTACATGAGAGGAAGGATGAGGTCCACTCTGCCCGAGCTGGTGCCTGCTGGAGCAAGAAGGATGAAGTTTCAATTCCCCTTGCTAGCTCAGATAAAGTGCAGATATGAACCAGTCTGGAATGGATGTTTAACCTTGGGAGTATTTGCTATCTCTGGGCAAAATCTGTTTTCTTTGGGTTTTTTAAGTGGTTGGTTAAAGTTGGTGGTTTTTCTGTGGAAATGGGAAAAGGTTTTGGAATCTTACAAAGAATGTGGAGGAGGGAACAATTGTTTTATTCAGTTTATTCAGTTGGTAGCACAGATATGACAGAGATACATTGGAAGGGAGCAAGCTGTAGCACAGTTGCAGGATTGCCTTCTGGGGGTTCCCCAAAACATAGGGTGTATTTGGAGGGTGAAATGCAGTTTTCAGCCTGGAAATAATCTCCATTCTCAAATAAACAATTTCTCCCCTGTTCAGCTTTTGCTGAGGGTACAGCCAGTGCGGCCTTCTCTGATTAGCTCTATCTCAGAAGTACAGGGCAATCACTTCTCCACAGAAACATGTTCTACCTCTTTCAAAGCCTCTGGTTAAATTTTTATCTAAGTCATCAGATTTAGCAATTTGTAACTGATCTAATCTCTCTGCAAAATCCTTGCTCGCCGAAACTGTATCCAACAGCTCTTCACTGTAAACCTTGTTGTTCATATAAAAATAGAACCGCAAATTATGTCGGTGTCTTTTCTTTATTCTCTCTCTCTCTTTTTTTTTCAGCGTCTTGTGACCTATCGCCCTTTCTTTTAACCTAAATCAAACAGATTTACAGATTGGCTTAACAATAGCACTTTATGAATCATATCACCAATTGCCAGCTATCATACAGTGAAACAGCTAATAATGTATAATTAACATTATAGGCAACTAATGAATCACATCATCATTGCTGACTGTCTACCACATTATTAAAAAGATAGATATAAGTAATCGCAACTACGTTTTTATTTTCTTTCCTCCTTCCCCCAAAGTGCTATAAGAGGAAAAGGAAATTCCAGTTGTGTATGTAAGCTGTTATTTCTATCAAACAACACAATTCATCAAAATGATTGCAATAATCACTTACATAGGAAAAGCTTAAGACAGGTAAATATGTTTAAGGCTTTCTATAACATCATATTTACTGTCAGCATGTGCATTCAAACAAGCAATTTCCTGAGACCAGAAAATCCATGAGCAGAAGGAATAAAAAGTTCATTCAAAAGGCCATAATCATGTACCCTGGAATCTGGAAAATTATTAGAATTCACCTTTTTTAGCTTGGAGGGAAGGAGGCTGGGGGGAAATTCCTTGCTCTCTACAACCACCCAACAGGCGGTTGTAGATACACAGGGGTCAGGCTTTTCTCCCAAAAACCAAGATATAAGACACAATTATGTGACCCCAACTAGTGCCAGGAGAGGTTTTTGTTGGATAATAGGAATAATTCCTTCATCAAAAGGGTTGTCAGGCATCAGAACAGGGTGCCCTGGGTTGAGTCACCATCCCCACAGGTGTTTAAGACATGTAGATGTGACACTTGGGGACATTTTTGGCTTGGCAGTGCTGGGTTAATGATTGGGTTCTTAGAGGGTTTTATCAACCTAATTGATTCTGTGATTCCCAGATTCTCGAGGCTCCAGCATGCAGTAGCTGCTCTCTAAGAAGTTAACACAGTCTTTATACCTCCAGGTTTAAAGCCTTATAATTTTTTTCAAGTTAGGCAACATATTCCAACAGCTTGTTTCATGTCTTCTGTACCAAACTACCATATACTTTTATGGCTTTTTATTTCCTATTTTTTTTTTAATTTTGTCACTGTGTTTTTCAGTTTTGGCCAATAATTCTATCCAGATCTCAGCATCAACACTGTGGTTTTTCAGCTCATGTTTCATTGAAAATAGTGATGATATGGTGGAAATCTTCTCTTCCTGCTCTCCCCACACAGTTCACGTCTTGTTCCAACTGGATGAAAGTCACCGGAAGCTCTGCCAAAGCTATTAATACATTCCAAACTGGCATCTGAGGAGAGCCATGCCAATAAAGCTCTATATAATACATGCACTAGGACTGGTGACGAGTGTCTGGCAAGCAGTTTCAGTGACCTGTTTGCATCATTCAGTCTGGTCAGTGGAGGAGCAAAAACTAAAGGTAATGATAAACCTGCATTCATTTTCATTGACCCTTAAGTGCAACTCAGGAGCTCACCTTGTTATCGCTGTTTACACAGAGATTGAACAGAGGTTTACATGAAGAGAATCAGGGCATTTTCACTCCTTTATATGGTCTCAAGCATCGTAATGGATATTCTTCAATATAGGTATCTTCCCACCATCCCTCACATTTTGAAATATACTTATTTTGCATGTAGGTAGACGATGAATCCCATCTTGACAGAAGTCAATGGCACCGAAATGAGATTTTCTGCTTCTGTAGTAAATGTTTTTGATACCAAACTAAACTTCCCCTTATAAATTGTTGTTATTTTTTTTTCCCCCAAGTATTCTAAAAAATGTTAATGGGTATGTTCTAAGGTTTTTCAACAAACACATTTACGTATTTTTTTTTGTCAAAGAAAAGAAACAAAGCTGTTTTCAGATTTTTTTGATATTAATATTCCTTTATTTTTATCCTTAATTTCTCAATTTCTCCACCAGTTTTCACTTCTTCATTCTGAACAATTCTTCCTCTACCTTTATTTCTACTGTGGTGAAAAAAACTAGAAACTTTGGATGAGGTTTACTGAGTTAATCATCATAGTCTCACCTTTTTTTTTTTTTTTTTTTTTTTTTTGTAATGGAAACACCTGCAGAAGGAAGATCCTTGATTTAGCTCTTCCAAAGATGCCTATAGCTGTCCTTTGAATACAAAGTATGCCTATGGCAACTGGTGTAAGTATAAATACATGAAGGTAAATGATAAAAAATACCACCCAGTAATGAAACCTTGAAATAAAATTGATATTCCCTTCTCCTTTGATACTTTTCCCCCCTTTCTTTTGCAAGCCAAAGTATAAATGGGAATAAAACATGAAGGAAGGACTTGAAAAATCACCAGTATTCAGGTTGTTAAAGAAAATTTGGGAACAAATGCTTTTGAAGGTTTCCTTTAGCTACACATTTTAAGATCCTAATAACAGTAAGAAACTCAAAGAGAAACTGTCACAAAAACCACTCAGTGTGTAAATATCAATTCCATATAGCCCAGCAGAGGTGTGTATGACTGATTCCTGCTCATTCACCAGCAGTTAAAGGGGTCAATCAGGAGCAGGAAGTGAGCTCATTTTTAACCTGAGTTTAAGAAGGCTTGAACATATACAACTCACTTCCTGAAGGTTTATATTCACCACGTGGAAGACACAAAATAGAAAGAAAATGGGAACAGGATCCTGAGTTGGTGTTACAGCACTTGGGCTGCTGAGCTGAGCAGGAGCAGGTCTGGATTACGACCTCTGTTCCCAGGCTTATTTATGTATTTTACATTAGGCAGTCACTGAATAAAATAAACCTGGGAGTTGTGCCAGGGGTTTGGTCCACACCCAAACAGTTGCAGAATTGGGACCTCAGTCTTTCCCACAGATGTGTTTGTCAGTTTTTCCATGCAAAAAAAGTAAAATATCCTCCTATAATGTCAGTCACTTTTTTGTCCCCTGTAGCACTTGTAACAACATAAATAAGGGTGTTTATTTACATTATTATGTGAATTATTTTCCCCATTGGTCATATTTTTAGGTATTTTGTTGATATTGTCCCCATTTCCTGGGCTATTTGATAGCTATGTTGATATTATTCCCATTTCCTGGGCTATTTGTCAGATATATTTTTCCTCTTGAACTACAGAGTAATTTATTGCTTCATGGAATTATAACTTCCAAAACCCAAACTAACTCTAGTGACATTTTTCTTTAAGAGAGGCCTCCCACAAGTTACCAAATTACACTTCAATATGTCTCACTGAATTCAAATAATATTTCTGGTATTGGTCAATGTACAGTTGAGTTGCCTACTGGGAAAAAAAAAAATCAAGCTAGTATAAGTGTCAATTTTGAAGTAATAATTATAGTTTTATGCAGTAACGTATTTATTATATTATCAAATTAATACACCTTTTAGCATGTCAGGGTCTGTGGGTAATTATAGTTTAGCATTGTGGTAATAATTTGTATGATTTATGTTACCTATGGAGCAGAACTGAAAGCCAAAAAGCTGTCTGGCATAATTACTGTTAAGAGGTAAGATCAACAGATATCCCCAGCCAAAAGAACACAGCCCTAAGGGTAGCAGACTCAAACAAGGAGAAGTCACCTCAGGTATTTGCTTTGCAGCTTGCCTTTTCTCACCTGAGAGACGGCCCACCCACTGTTCCAGGCTGCGTTAGCAAGAATTGGGTGCTTTTATGTTGCTGCTTTCTACTGGTCTTAAGTTCTCCTTTTAAATTGAGACATAGGAAAGTGGTAGAGAGGGACTCTTTGCAAGACCTAACTCTTCTGAAATGTGAAGAAAACGGTTTTCTGTGACATGAAAATGGGTGAATTGTTGTGGTTTCTCTATTTTCCATTGATTTGGGCACAGAAAATAATTTTTGGTGTGTGCCTGTGTTCTTGCTTTCATTATTTTTAGTTCTAAGTGCTATGCAAACAGAACAGAAATAGTCTATACATGAAAAGTCTATGCAAAGCTAATTCTATACACTTAAAATTTATTACAGTTAAAGCAGATTCATGAGTGACTTAGCAGCTTGACTAGAAATAGGCTGAAGGTTGATTCCTGTTCCCCCAGTTTCTGTGTATTTATGCAAATAAATGCATAGAAATGCAAAGAGTACCCTCATCTCCTTTCAAAGCTCTGACTTCCTCTGGCAAATAGTTTGCACCTTTCCTCCCCTCCCCTGAAATAAGGTTTCCAGCATTTTTACTTAAATATAAATATCCCAGGAACAATCTAAAAGTCTACCACATTAGTCTTGCCACTAAAATCATGATCACACTGTCTGGTCAAAATGGTAAAGTGTTTTGCTTCCTTCTCCCCTTCCTCCTCAGCATCACCCTTCCAAACAGAAAATGAACATCTGGTATCGTGTTTTATGAAGGTTGCAGTCTCAGGCCTCAGATGATGAAGGCTAGGAACAAAGGCCAAGATCCACAAAGCTATTTAAATATGTAATTCTAATTAATTTATATGTGCCTGATCCTGAAAACATTTATGTATGTACTCAACTTTCACTGGCCTGTGATCTTCCTGGAGTCAAAGACATCACTCACCTGCTAAAACAGAGGTCTGTGAACTGAGGTTCAGTGAGGAAATATCAAATGGAGAAGGTCCTGCCAGCAAGTTCCTCATTTATGAAATTACAGAATGTCAGAAATTTTCCCTGGCTTTTGGGAGGTAGAAGTTGTTCTTTTCCTCCCTGTTCTTATGCCACTTTATTTCTGGAACTCTGTCCTACTAGAGGGAAAAGTAGCAGAAAACCCCCAGGTACTCATTGACCATGTTCTACATTTTCCATGTCAACACCAACTGGCTGTGGAGGCTCTGGAGCCAAACCTGAGAGGAGGATATAAGGGTGGAATTCATTTCACACAATGTTATGTATCAAAAAGTTAAATGTCTAAATCTCAGCTAGGCTGTCCTCAGAGGTGGCAGAGACACATGGGGACCTCCAGGGAGTGGCTCACCCAGTCTCTCTCAAACACCTATGGTGGCATGTGATGAATTACACTCTGCAAATGCCCATTTCTCCCCATGAAGGGAGCATGGAGTGACGAGTCAGACTTAGTTGTTTAGTTTTAAGACGTCCAGGTTAGGGCAGATGAATTTCACCTCAAAGGCTTGGAGTGTTTTCCTGAAACTCAAACCAGCCTTTTGAAGTTCCCTCTTCATCCTTATAGAACACAGGTGTGCCAATATCCAATTTCTCATGTTTTTAATTCTATAGGAATAAAGTTATGTGTGTCTGCATGTGTATGTATATACTTAATGGCTGCACTGTCAAGCTGACCTCCAGTAAATAATTAAAACATATTTTAATCCTGGTTCATAATGTTTCTGTTGGCAGGGTCCATGAGGAAGGTATTCTCCTCCAAGGAGGCAGCTGGTGGATTTCTGCCCACTGTGCCATCCTTACACAACTAATGGGAGCTTAAGCAGCTTTTTGGCCACCCTACAGCTTGACAGGGCTGCTGTGTTGTATAGGGGTAATTAATATAAGACCTCCTTCGCTTGGGCAACTGTTATTCTTTTATCTTTGTTTACCTCCTAGAACTACTTCATCTGATAAATGTCATTACCTATTGCCAGTAGTTATGTAATATCACATGGCATGATCCTAATTCCAAGCTAGCCATTGAAGCTCTGAGGAGTAGAATTAGTTTTAAATGTGCATTCACGTGGCCTGAGATATCCATACCTTCAGATAAACCAGAGTGATAGAGTTGTAAACACTCTGATGAGGCAGAAATGCTTTTGAACAATCAAGGAATTAGAATTATTTAACAAGTAGTCCCTATTATTATAATTCCTTTATTTTCCATGGTTGTAAAATATCTTTCCTATATGTTTTCCTTACCTGGAAGATGCAGAAACTTGAATGCAGGAATTGCTTGGCTGAGGAATAATGCCGACATAATGGAGCACATAAAAACTGAAGCAGCCAAGTCAGTGTAAGTCACTTCACAAATCTGATGCACATGGATGACTCACACAGAAGAATGGAGCTGGTTGGTCAGGGCCCTTTTTAAAAACAAACAAAAAAAAAATAGTCAGTCTCAGAAAGAGACTCCCACTGAGCTTTGCCATACTAATTTTTAAAGAAGCACATAATTATTTTACCAGTGATGTTGCCCAGGCTTGAGGGACTTTGAGGTGGTCTCAAATCAGGTCAAAACCCCTGTTCCTTAATAACTGAGCTCAGATGCTCTTTCCAGCACTCACTGTATATTCTGGGAGATAGGATGAGTAACTTAACCTTATTTCCTCAAGTAATAATCAGAATGATATGTTTAATGGGAATAATAGTTGTCTCACCTGCCTGACAGGGAGAAGGTGCTGGGAGAATTAATTAGTTTGTGAAGCACTTTGAAGATAAGTGCTACATTATTAATAAGTAAAACCCACTGCACTTAGATACAACTTGCAAGTGATTGTATTATATTACAGCACTTAGATAACACAAAGACAGTTGCCCTAGAAATACCAATAGATGACAGAGAGCGTAAGAGATAGATCATCTCCAGATTTCTTGTGTTTTCATTTTGTCTCACAATTTCTACTGGCTTAATGATATTTAAGTCCTAAAAGATGTTCCAGTAATGGAAATTATTACCCGTGTTTTAAGGATGTCACAGAGAAAGGAAAAGTGGCAGGGAATGGTGAATAAATATGACTTAAGATTGAAAACAAAATTACCTTTCCAAGGCCTCTTCCAACCCTGTGATGTGTAATCTTTAAAAATAGTTGATTAAACTCAACTCAGATCATTAAGTACGATCTGCCCACTGAGATTGTCTGCCATGAGTTGGAGTAGAGTTCAGGGGATAAGTGAACAGTGTTCGCTGAAGAATGACATTGTCAATGTGTGAAAACTGGCAAGAACCAGTGACCTCTCAGATATAATTAAGTCACTGAATAAGAAAGTTTAGTAACTTCTGGGTCACCCATGTGATTCTGTGATGTGAATTAATACTCTGGCAGTGGAAACTGCAGGGTATTTTACATCTGGAAGACTGATAAAATCTGCTTAGAGGAAAATCAGTAAATATGTGAAAATAAGTAAGTTAATGTAGAATTATTCTTAGCTTTGATTGTCACTGGCCTATAAAGAATAAAAATAACTGGAAAGCTAAAATCTCAAAGGAGGAAGGTAAGATAGGTGCTGGTAGTGAAGGCTCCTGATTCTATCCAGATGCCCTGACTTCTGCTTGTGAATAAGAAAGTCCTTTAGCAGTAATACGGATGTTTTTGTCTCCATGTGGCCCTGTATTATTGTGCTGTCACTGAAAAGTGTCTGTGACATTTACAACACAACCATGTTTAGGCTTTCCCATCAAGCCAACATCTCCAGATGGAGAATCAAAGAATCATGTAGGACGGAAGGAATCAAGGTTAAAAAGATCTCTAAGATCATCAAGTCCAACCATTTACCCAGGCCCACCACTAAACTCTGTCTCTAGGTACCACATTAACATGTTTTCCAAAAACTTCTAGGGATGGTAGTTCCCTGGGCAGTCAATTCCAATACCTGACCACCCTTTCAGTGAAGAAATATTCTGTAACATTCAACCTAAACCTCCCTTGGCATGTCTGGAGGCCATTTCCACTTGTCCTATCACTTGCTACCTGGAAGTAGAGGCCAACCTGCACCTCACTACAACTTTCTTTCAGGAGAGATAACTGGACGGCTTAATGCAGTTGATGAAGTTTACTTCCAGTTTTGAGTGTGATACGGAGCTTCTGAATCCTTCATAATGTCTTCTAACTTCTTAAAAAAAAAAAAAGAAGTTTTAGCTGTATCTATTTAAATATGTATATATAATGAATAATGTGAAACTACAAAGCCTACAAAATTAACATGATGCTGGAAACTATGGGTACCCATACCTGCATAGAGAGAACGGGGATATCCTAATCCTCTTGATCCTAAAAATCTGGAGAGAAATTGTTTTTTTCTTTTCTGAGCAATGTAGGACCTATGACGCCACCTCAGCAGCACTGGCAGCATGCAGGACAGGGCAGTGCCATACCCAGACAATGACAACTCTATTTTCTTTGAAAATAGGGACACTGGGGGGTCATAAAAATCAACTGAAAGCCATTTCTTTTCCACTCTCTTCTGAATATGGGGGTGTAGCTGCCATCAATGGTAATGAGTGATCACATGCATTGGAAGAAGAACATCATCTTTTGTGAAGACAAGATGAAAGCCTTTTATAAATATGACCTACTGGTGAAAAAGGCTCCCGTTCAGATCAAACCTACAGGTTTATACTGATGGGTTAGATTTTTTTTTTCTTAATACAATACATTTTGTTAAGAAGAAGGATTAAAGTATTTGCCAAAATGATTTGTGTTGACAAAATGGCTTAGTACATTTGGCAGATTTATTTTATGAAGCAGAATAAATTAAGGTGTCTCGTAAAAAATGTGGGCTATATCCAGTGAAACAATTTCAAGTATTTCAGAAACTCTATTTTTATTCACTTTGCAAACGTGCTTAGTTGAACTGCCAGTCACTGTTACATTTCCATTTCCAAGCAATTAATTAAAATCCCAAATCAGGTTTTTCTTGATCATGCCAGCAGGAGTTGGTTGCCATGGTAATAGGACGATCAGTAGCATTTGGGAGGGAGGCGACAGAGAAGAAAACATTCTGCATTTGGGCTTTTATTGTTGAAACATAAGTGCAGGTCTGGAGGAGTGTGTTGGCTCATCTGTGCCAGCCTGTGGCACCAATGGTGACAGCTGGAAGTGAGCGAAGGTTCTCAGTATTACGTTATTGTTAAGGATATCATTTGGTCCAATGTAGAAATCATTAGCGAGCCCTTTTCAGTCCTACAGTCTATAGGTTGCAACTGTGAATGCAGCTGATCACAGCGAGTTTCAGTGGTGGTAAGGAGGATTTTTCTATCTGTAATTACCCGCATTTGCAGAGAGCTATCACATGTAATGGGTTTTCTCCCCCAAAGGCCTGAAAACCTTTAGATTTGAAGCTCATTTTCAGACAATACACAAGATCCATGGTGGTTTATAAAGCAATTTTTATATAGGTTTAAGAAAGGATTAATAGTGTAGTTAATGTTGCAAAGTTTTATGGGTTGGTGCAGGGACTGGTGATTAGGAGGAGAACATATGGCAAACAGAGAAGGAGGAAAGGGGCAACAACTTTCTCTCAAGAAAGAGTGGAAAATGGAATGCTTCCTGAAGAAGAGAACAGGTCCAGGATAGGGCTGAGGGACACTTTAATCTTATCTAGTGGGTGGCATTCCCACCCAAGGCATGGGGCTGGAACTAGATGGTCTTCAAGGTCTCTTCCAACGCAAGCCACTTTATGATTCTGTTATGATTCAGAGGGGGAACAGCATGTGATTTAACAGTCATTTCTACTGCATGAAACCAAACTTTCTTCCAGCAGCAAGAAATGTACCATGCCCATCAGATGCAATCCAAACATCCCACTGAAGCTGGTAGAAATATTCCCATGGATGTCTCTGGGCAAGGAGTCAAGCATGTGTGTCCAGGGATGCACTTGGATCAGTAGACAGTTCATCTCTGAATGCTGGTCTCTTTTCTGATTTGGCTGCTAAAGTGCTAAATCTGTTCTACCTTTAGATTTGATATGACATTGTATGCTGATCTCTTCATTAGTACTATTAAATATTCCTCTCTCAGGCCTGAGCCAGCTCTTTTCTCCAAAGAGGAATCTTCCTTCAGTGTGAATCTTTTTAATACAGCTCAGAAAATTTTGTTGCTCTTGCAGCCTTGGTTAGTTGTGTCTGAGTTGAATGGCCTGTGCATAGTCTTCACAAGGGTTGGGGGGAAATGGCATTTGCTTTGTTCACCAACTGAGGGGAGGCACCAACCAGAGGCAAACAAACCAAATCCCATGCTAGTTAACACAGTCACACTTTTGAATGCCTGAGAGTCCTTTTCACCCATGAGGACAGACATGAGGAAAATAAAACCATTTCATCAGACCTTGGTGTTGCCATTTTTCAGTTGCTGACGCTGTGGCAAGGCAGGATAGTGCCAGGGATTCCCTGGATCATTAGGCCACATTAATGCACAGGAACACAGCGTGTCACATATGGTGCTTGTTAAGACCCCCATGAAATCAGGAGATTGGTAACAGAATTACAACATGCTTAGGGTTATAGGTCATGCACCAAATTTTATCCTTATGTATTAGCTGGAAATTAATCTGGAAATAATTAGGAAAGAATCCAGATATTAAAAAAGAAAGATTTTGAGAATATTGGGATTTCATGTCTTACTGCAACATAAAATTCCCATGTGAGAGAGTGTCTGAAAACACTGCCTGATGGCCTAATGCTTGTACTGGAGAAGAGAATGACTTTAATAAAGTTCTTTGACAAGGTCCTCACTCAGCTGTCACTTCAGAAAAGCCTCACCTGACCCTGAGATTTGCTTGCCTTGTGCTTGCACTGTCTTTGTAGGGGCTCGGTGTGGCTGGGACCTGAAGGAGTTCAGGTGGAGTTAAAGAGGCCAACAAGGGATTTATTGATTTGGATATATCAATTTGCACTAGTCCAAACAAGTTGTGTTCAGCGTCCCATAAACTCTAGGGGCAGAAGGGCAAAAGTTGAGCTTTTGATCTTCTATATAGTAGGATGTAGTATAATGTAATGATTCGGGGGGTTCTCTGGTGTATCAACAAGGGAGGAGGGAATTTGAGAATTATTGCTTTCTTTGTCTTTTCCACCCTGAAGAACTTCAGACAATTTTCATTATATATAAAAAATAAAAATCCTTATTATTATATGCTGACCCCATTCTGTTGTTTTGCCTGGCATTTATCTAACTCTTTGCTGACCTCAGACCCCCAGTTCACATCCAGACATCTATTTATAGGAATCTAAAATGTGGGGTCTCTAGCATCTGGATTAAGATACCTGAATTAGATAAAATGACTGATAACCTTACATCCTTGGTGCCACACTTTGGAAACCAAGTCTGCTTTGAGGTTGCTTGAAGAAAGTGTGCAGTACTATTTGAAAGCCTCTCATAAATCAGAGGTATCAACATGAGGCTGGAAGAGATTCCCTTTGGAGAGGCAATTGGAGACCATATAGATACTGGATTCTAAATACACCTCAGATGAGCCTTGACACTGTGGGAGTCAAGCCTTAGGTGACTCCATTAGACAAGATGCAGCTTTCATATTGCTGAAATTTGGTGAACTGAACCTCACCCTCAATATTTTCTGCTTAAAAGGTATGTGAAGTGGGGTTCTTTTTTTGAGAAGCCATAATTCACAGCCAATCTGAGGTTAGCAACAAAAAAAAAGTGTTGATTTAACCAAACAGGAATTTCACTATGCTGAGATTTTCAGTCCAGTGATATCTTTATATATATATATATATATATATATATATATATATATATATATATATATGCTCTTGGTTTTTTTTTTAGTTAAAAAAATCCTTCTTTTATTATTCAGAATATTCTTAAATATGTTCAAACACAGAGCTGTCCTGAGAAGTAGCATTTTTAATTCTCTTCCCTTCTTTTTATTTAAATGCTGCAGTTAGTCAAGCTGAAATCATCTTCGGAGAACCTTAATTATTTCATTAATGCTTATGCTCAACAACAGATATTTTCCAGCAACAACTGTAACACTGCAAAGACTTTTAGCAAACCATTATGCCAGCACCAGTCTGAGGAAAAAGAGCATTTGAATATTTCCCTGAATATTTCTAGAAGTCCAAATGTCCAAAAATTACTTGCAGGCATTCACAGAGGCAGACCTGACTGAACAGATGTCAGAAGAGATTTGTTCACTAAGGTGGAGATGGAAAGCAGTTTTCCACTGGAGAAATTACTGCAGTACTTTGACCACACTACCCAAGTCATTGCAAGGTGGCCAGTTCTCACAATGGGCAGAAGATAAAGGAATGGCTTACTCAGCTAGAGCAAGACAAGATTGATGGAAATAAAGTTTTAGATGACAACCTGAAAATGAAGCTGATCTAAAAAGGGACATGCCTCAAAAGACTGAAATTTCCTATGTTCTCAGTAATAAAAAGCTATTAACAAAGCATTTTTAAGAGTATTTTATCTGGTATATCATGGAATAAAGATCTAGATATAGGCAGTAATTAAAGATCAACTTTGATTTTGATAATCCTTTTTAATTGCTTTTTTAATTGTGAAATTTTGAAACATTTCTGTGAAGTGCTCTGTGGAAAAACGCTGATGTAGAGAGATTAACTAATCAAGATCGCTCCATTCTGCTTGAATAACTAGAAAGGAACTTTGAGTGGGGAAGTGTAAAATAAATCTTCTAACTAATGTATGGCTCCATGTAATCTCATCTCACCTTCTGGGAACAATGTATAACAAATTAAGCTTGGATCATGAAATGTCATACAAATCTGGCAGTGAGATTTCATTTGGAGGGAAGAACTGCTATTCTCTTGGTTCTTAACAGCCATAGAAAATTTCAATTACGTGAGCATCTTGACAAATTCTACCTCCAGGGTATGGAGGATTTTAAAAAGTTTTCTGTAACCAGCTACATTGTCCCAAAGAACAGTGACTGGTTTTACCATCTTCAGTTGTACCTATTTGCAGTTTGCCTCATGGATAAGAAAAGAGCCTTGATAGGTGTGCTTATAAAGTAAAATAATAATAGATTAAGATAGATATATATAGATATAGCAAACATCCGCAAATGAAGCAGTAAAGTAAGGGTACTGCAATAATAGTAAAGAATCTTGTTTTCTTCAAAATCTGATGAAGCCATAAAGAACTGTATATATACCTAAAGTTGAACATCATGTGATCATTACGAATGGAATAAGTAAGAGGAAAGAGAGAGAGGAATACAGAGTGAAACAAATTGAAAATTTATACAAATGTAATGGGAGGGAGGATGAAGCAGATGAAGCAGAAGAGAAATATTGTACCAGAAAAATATATGATATGTACCATACATATATATACAGCAAGATTAGTGTTTGCATCTGATTCTTCCATTTCTTTTATAGAAATTTGGTTTAATTAAAAGATCTGGCAATTGTATCAGATAGTGACATGTTCTTGTTTCAAATAAATAATTCTTGCAGCAGTGGGAGAAACATAAGTCACAGATGAATATATTAAATTTTTATGAATTTGGTAAATACTGGACATGCTTAAGACAAAAAAACCCCAAAAATACAAAAACAACAAAAAAAACCACACAAAACCCCCCACCCTAAACAAACAAACAAACAAAACAAAAAAACAACCAAACAAAAACAAACAGAGAAAGGATAAAGGAATATATGGATAATCATGGCTGAGAACCTGCAACCAACCACAAAGGCCTTTCACCTCCTCATCAAGAGCAGTCCAGTGAAAGTTCTCCTTATGTGCTTATGTGAGGTTGCAAAGTGGTCATGCTGTGGGTGACAGATGTCATGATTTTTGTTTGAAAGGTGACAACATGACTTGCTATCACAGCTTGAAAAAAAGCAAATTTCCAGTGTAAGAGAAGAAGAGTTAATAATTGCAAAGTGTTAAGTTAATAGTGCATAAGTGTGTACATTTCTAAGAGAAAGCACATGCAGAGAAAACAGAGAAAGCTCTTTTGGTGTTGGACAGAAATGGGCTGTGGCACATCATCAACAGTCCCAAGGAAAAACACAGAGGAGGAAAATCCTGTAAAACTGATGCTCACAAATAGGGTTTATTTTGGACAAAATTATATTAGCATTACTACTGTCTTGTGTGCTTTCTCAGACAGAGAAAAAGAGTTGAATGGTTCCTATTATGTCTGTCCTGCTCTTCCATGTGCAAATCAGTCTTACCAGGTTTCACCCTTTTCCAGAGAAGGTTTGATATGTCAAAGGTTTGTGTTGTGTGAATTCCAATTTTCGAGCTTACCTGCAAAAAAGCAGAAATCACAATGCTGCTGACCTGTGGTTTGGTGGACAGCAGATGTTCAGATGCTGAAGTGTTGGGGAACACATTGGTGCCTCAGGTCTGAGTAGGCAGAACTACCATAATTAGCTGAAACTTAAGTTCAGATTTTGGAAACAATGTATCCAAATCTGTCTCAAACCTATTTAATTCACCACTAACTCAGGTATTATTGCATGTTTGTCCTGAAAGCAGAGCATAGAAGCCACTGTGGTGCATTCCTGCCCGTCTTCCTTGAATTCCAAAGACTGTGTCTGATGAGTGGCTTGGACTAAATTGCTCATGGCTGGGGAAGATGATCTCCCTCTCAATATTGCTTGTAGACTTTTAATAAAAACAAGTGCAACATTCTGCAAGCAAACGAACTCACACCAAACCTCAAATATTATAATTACTTAAAGCACCAACACACACTTTTAGTTTTCATTGGTAAAATTGAGAAGCATCCATTATTAATTAAGAAGCTAATTTTCTCTTGTTCTACGGAAGACAGAGAAACAGCTAATAGTGTTTGAGATTCCCTTCAGCATAATTAGATCCAGGCAAATGGATAATTCCCTTGACACCAGTGGCAGATACCAGACTCGTTTGAAAGCAGTCACTTCATTTATGAGTATCACACCTGTAGTAATTAGGCAAATTTAACTCATCCTCCTAAGGAATTATTTGTGTAACAGAAGGATTACCTGGAAAAATGGACAAAATGAAAGACCAGTTGTAAAAAACAATATTATAATCTCCATTATTAGTAATAATACAGTCTGCTTTAATTTTCAAATATAAAGTTAAATTACAATGACAAAAATTAGATTTTGGGATGCAACTATGTTTGATAACACATAACTCCATCATGAGAACTTTATCATGAAAATGAATTTATAAACTAGAGCAACATTCATCAGAAATGAATTTTTAAATTGTGTTTTTCTGTAAATAGAAAAAATTCAATTTTATAATTCCTGAATAAAATATTTTTAATTCATTTTAATTTTAAATTTCTTGTTAATATGTGTACTGTAAGTACACAGTGTAAAAGAGCGTGTAGAAGTCAAATTTTGATCAGCTTCAAATATTTTTTTGCCAGGGAGTTTTTCTTTACAGTTCAGAAAAAGAAATTTATTCCTTATTTAAAAGAACTTCATTAACCTTCAAGTTAAGATATCTGTGTGTGTGTGTGTGTGTGTGTGTGTGTGTGTGTGTGTGTGTTTGTGTGTGTGTGCACACACAAAGAGAAAAATGGAGAAAAAATTCTAATGACAGAAAAAGATGTCCTTATATGCATAAGATTATAACTGTGACAAACTCAGCTATACATTTGAACCACTCAGCTGAGTAAACTGGAGGATAAGTGGAGTTCAAGATGTGTTTGGGACAGTTTAGTGCATGTCAAAAATTGCATTTCCTGCTTTACTTTAGATTTTAGGAATTTTTTATTGGTACTTGATAACGTATATGATCACTTTAAATAATAGTCAGAATTGAGGGACAAAAGTAATTATTATGGCTATATTATCCTGTGCTAATAATATTTACCAACTGAAACCTGAACCAATAAATAGAAAAATGAAAATAAATACCTGTTAAAAAGTGATCAAAATATTTCCACCAAAAATGTTGGTGGAAACATTTTTTTAAAAATCTAAATGTTGGTATCTGGGGAAACAGCTTGGGTAACAGAACTGCACAGCAAATTCATTCCTGTGTCTTGGAATCAGAGCACATTAGGTAAGTAAATATTCTGTGTCCTGTTGTAGCCTGGTCTGTGTTCTATGACAATCTGACTTGGAAGAAATGGTGAAATAGACTGTTAAGAGTATTAAATGGTGCTGATCCATCAATTAGATTTTTGCAATTTCTACCAGCCAAGAATCCATAATTACAGTATTACAGTAATGTTAAGTCAAATATATCCCCAAAATAAGTACTACTGAGAGGAGAGAAGAGAAGAAAGCTTTTGTATGATTTGTCTTGTTTTTCATAAGTCATTTGAAACTATTAACATTTATAATCTCTCCAAAATGCAATAAAGAAAAGAAAAAGAAGAACCAGATGTAGGAGATTCTCTGACGTTGGCAACACAGAACCTTCACAAAGTTACAGAAAAAAAAGAAAAGGTTTAATCTCATGGACTTCAAATGAACAATAACTGTCACCTGATAGTCTTTTGCTGATCTCAATGGGATTTGAAGTAAGCTTCTAGAAATAAATATCTTAAAGCAGTACAAATACGAGGAGCTTTCAATTTAATGAGAAAAACAAAAATCTCCAGAAAAAGTATTTTCAGCTTGGATTAATCCAAAAATAATTTCTTTTCTTTTTGTGTGTGAAACAATTCTACAGTTTTAGTGGACAAATGTTTTGTCCAATGCCTTATGTTTGGCTTGTTTATTATTTATCCTACTTTAACGATTCTTCCCTGATGCAAGTTAATCCCTTTGTGAAAATGCCATTTTGAAATACAATGATAAGATGATTTACTTTATTTTCTCTTTCAGTTCCTTTTGTACTCCCCACCTTATGTTCCATGAAGTTATTTTTAAATTTGTATCAAACAACATGATTACTTTCAAATTCTACAGAAGTTTGTTCTATTCAGTGAGGTTGTTACTTCACATATATTTCTCTCTTTTTTTGCATAGACCCCCACACTTGACTGTTCATCAAAATTGTTTTGTTCAATAAAACCAGAACTTTGGGATAGGGTGGAGACTGTCTCACCCTAACACCAAGTTGGGACATGGCCAATGTACCTACCCAGACCTTAAAATCTGGAGGCATTCCGGAGTTTAATAACATCTACACAGCCAATACATCCCACCTCTACCACCAAGATCTGAGTCTCATAAGACAGGTCCAACTCAAACTTATCCCGTAAATATAAATACAAGATTTGCCACAACGTGTTTCACTAATACAAAACAGCCTCCCCAGTCATTCATCACTTGCAATGATACACACAGGTGCTGCAGTGAAGTGCAGCTGTCGATAAAGGCTGATGCCAAATTATTTTCCTGAGGTGAGTTGGCTTTCACTTAGGCTGAGTTTTTGTTTTCTTCTCTTCTAATTCTTTTTTTTTTTTCTTTTGTAAGAAAGTAGGTAAGAGGAGAAGGGATGGGATATAAAATATTTTTGACCCTTTTATTTAAATAATTTTCTGTCTGTTCTTTTAATCATAGAACATGCTGCTGGCCACTCATTAATTTGTGAGGCTGCATTCACCTTATGAAAATATGTTGAAAATATGTTTTAAAGTAGTGTTGAGAATCTCAGGTTAAAACTGATACCAGGAGCTGGCAAGGTTTGAGAACACTGGATATTACTTTCATTTTTGGTTTTGATTCCCCTCCTTCTATATTCTATGTTGGGGCAGTTGCTTCGAAATTTGGAGGGAAAATGCCAATGTCCATCTGCATGTGTATAATGTCTTCTGGGACTCACCAAGAATGGCAAGAATCTAACTTCAAGTCTCCTCTTGTGAGATCTAGAACTCAGCCTCATATCTCCACAGTCCAGATAAGAATCAGAAAACAGAGAACTGGCTGAGTTCCTGTGACAGTGACAGTATGGAGGCAGGTGTCTCTCTGAACTTGCCATTGAAGTGCTTCCATTTTCTATAAATAATTAAAGAGTCATTAAGGCAGAGACTTAAAATATGATCTTGCATGTGATCTATATGGAAGCATTAACTACTTAACCAGTTTGTCTCTTTGTTCCAATGAATATTTAATTATTTAATATTAACTGGAGACAAATCCTCCTCGATTTTCTGTACAGAGCAGTGTTGTGGTTTAAGCCAGCAGGCAGCTGAACAGCACAGAGCTGCTCACTCACTCCCACTTTGTAGGATGGGGAGAGAATTGGAAAAAGGGTAAAACTCATGGGTTGAGATAAAATTTAACAACAGACAAAAAAGGGGAAATAACAATGATTATAAGATAATATAGAAAAGAAGTGATGCACAATGCAATTGCCACCATTTGCTGACTGATGCTCAGCCAGTCCCTAAGCAGTGGCTATCACTCCTTTTATTAAAATACCTCAGGACAGAATGAATTTGTTCATATTTTTTCTCCAATTCTCTGTCCAAAGACATAATCTAGATAATAGGCTTCAACGAAGCATTTCAATCTTAGATATATAAAGTGAATCTCTATTTTTCAGGTAGTGAGTATAAGTGGTGTACAAGAGTATACCAATAACCACAACAATAAATTAACAATGAAATAAAGTTTTAGTTTTGCAGTGAAGATGATACAGTCAAAGCAAAGTATGATCAAGGAAGATTGAGTCCTGAAAGTCAGATAACTCCATTGAGATGAAGAATTAATGAATATAAAGCCAAGAAGACTCATGTACTTTACTAGTTAATTCAGATTATTGCCTAGTATGCAGATGGGAAAAAAGTCATAAACAGCCTCAAGCTGTGTCAGAAGAGATTTAGACTGAATACTAGGAAAAAAATTCTTCTTGGAAAGACTTGTCAAGCCTTGGAACAGTCTGACCAGGAAAACTGAGTCACCATCTCTGGAGGTATTTTAAAAATGGATAGATGTGGCACTTGGGGACGCAGTGGTGAACTAGACAGTCTTGGGTTAGTGGTTAGGCTCTTTGATCTTAGGGGTCTTTTCCTACCTTTATGACTCTATTATTGTATAAAGGTTTCTGTTTTTTTCCCCCTAGTGCATAAAATTGATCCCCAGCAAGGGAGGGCTCTTCTGCCAGTTGTCTCTTGTTAAAATATTTTGAGTATGTTTCTCCTAATTTCTCTCTCAGCTGGAAAAGGTGCCTGCAACATCTCCCATTTAATAGCACATCCTGGCTAGAGTCCTCAGAAGCTTTTGTTTCCCTGTTAATTAAAGACTTTATTTGGAGATTGCCAGAAGCCGGCACGATTTCAGGCAAAGCTGGTGGGCCGCAGCATGACACCAGAGGCTCCCAAAGAAGGAGGGGTATGGCCCTTCCTCCTTCACATAAGAGTAATCCCACAGGACCCAGTTCCTGAGCTTGCGAGGGTGGGAATCTGGCTGGCACATCCCAGCCTCTGACTCCTATTAAAACAGCGACAAAGGCTCCCCAAGCCGGTGTGCCAAGTGAACATCCAAGTGCATAACAATTCAATCCCTCCTCCCTCCCAAATTGCTAAAGCAGCTTGAGACAGCCACTTCCATGACCTTGTGAAATGTCTGCAGCATTGCAGAAACAACTGGTTCCTCTTTGTAGTAGGAGGAGGGCTTTTTGGAAGGAGTGGTGTTTTTATTTTATTTTCCCACCTCGCCCTCCCTCCCCCCTTTCCTTGAGCAAATCCCCATAACAAATAAAGTTACACTTCAAGACTGGATTACGCAGACTGTTAGGTTTGCATGCCAGTGTTTACTTTAAGTTAAAAATGATACTTCTGAGAATTCAAATAATATGTTTAAAGTATTTCCAGGCTATTGCTTTGCTTGTATTTGTTTTGGCACTGTTTCCCTCCACGAATATGTCAGTTTTGAAGGAGAGATGAATGCTGTTCATTTACAGCCTTTGCCTATTGATCATACATTTAACATCTGTTGACTTTGTTTATGTGCATTTTTGGAGGGATTCACGGCAAAATTAAGAACACTTGCTGCAGAGAAATTTTGTTGATGAAACTTTTCTGCTTTCAAGGCAGATATTCTGGGATGGGAAAGAGTCTGATGGGGGTATAGTAAGCACCCACAACAGTGCTATTCATAGATCAGAGTGATGAACCAGAATAGTCCTTTTTTGACATCAGAATTTGTATATATCTATCGAAAGGTTTCACTTCAATTTTTTTATTGTAATAACTTGTCTGGGACTCAGATGAAAAGACTATGGAATGCCTGTCTCACCTGACATCCTCTGCAAGATATTCCTTTCCATGAGTGTCTTTTCTCTGAAAGCCAGCTTGCCTGATATCCCTAACAACATGCTGCATCCTGTACTCTCAGCCTTGATTCAACTTCTCCTGAGGAATGCATATCCTGTGGCTGCATACACCTGAGCTGGCTCCTTACATGTTACCCCTGGAATCAGACCTGAGAGGAGATACAGGCCAGGGACACCTGAACTGACTTTCTATGTCTATGTGTGCATTTAAAGCTTATCAGCTGAAGCTGAAAACAGCATAAATGTGGCTGTGGCTACATGGACTGATGCTGCACAGCAACAGACAGGACTGTCTTGGCGTGAAGATCTCCTTAACGCACTCTGTTGCATTCGTATGGACTTGACTAATCTTTAATTTTTTTTTTAGTCCTTTATTTATGGCTGGAACACAGAGTTAGAGGGCTGGGGTTGCTGAGAATGGAGAAGGCTTTGGGGACACTTCACCGTGGCCTTCCAGTATCCTAAGAGGTTTTATAAAAAGGAGAGAGTGACTTTTTATATGAAGACATGGTGATAGGACAAGAGGCAATGGTTTTAAAATGAAAGAAGGTGAGTTTAGGTTAGACATTGGGAAGAGATTCTTTACTTCAAGGATGGTGAGGCCCTGGCACAAGTTGCCCAGAGAAGCTGTGGCTGCCCCATCCCTGGAAGTGTCCAAGGCCAGGCTGGACAGGTCTGAGCAACCTGGGATAGACACATCCCTTTCCTTGGCAAGGGATTGGGACTTGATGACCTTTAACCCTTCTAACCCAGTAAATCTTTTTTAAGATTTTATAAATCTTTGACTTTGTGGATCTTTCTTGTTCTGCATTGGTCTTTGCTACATTTAAATTGTGGCAGAGTTTGTATGGAGGCAAATTCCTCTGAGTAGTATGGAACATACTTCTGCAAGCTTAAGAAGTAGAGGAAGGGGTTAGGGATGTCACATGAACAAATCTGTGACAGATTTCATTTTTTGACAGTTGTAGTTTTCTCTAGTGGTCTCCAGGAGGGACTCATCCCTTTCTCCTAGAGTTTTTGAAAGACATAGGAAGGGAAGGCAGGTAAAATATCCTTCAAACTTAGCTTGAAAGCAAGCTGAAGCTTACAGTTTTTATATATATATTCCATTCATTAAAAAAAAAAAAGCTTGATATTTATTCCTGTGAATTATTTGTGGAATACCATCACAGAATTTGCTTCCATAAAATTTTCTTAGACTTTGTGCTTATTTAAGGAGTACATAGTAGAGGAAGAAAATTAATCTGGAAAATAACCCATCTTTCTGAACACTTGGAGGAAATGTACGAACAAAACTGTTCAGATATATTTTATTGTTTTAAATGATGCCAAAGAGGTAAAGTTGGTCAAGTTAATTAACATTTAGTCAAAACAAAAAAGAAGACAAAACAGGAGTTTTAGAAATTACTTGAGATTGAGATAAAGGAATAAGTGATTAATTGGTTATCTCATTAGGGCAATAGAAAGATTCCTAACAAGGTCACCGTGACTTTGACAGTGACCACAGCTATATTGCTTTTAGGAATTGAAAAGGAGAATGGTGATAAGGAAATTGGATAGGTAATTATGCAAAGGTCAGGAGGGGGGTCAGATGATTGCCAAGCTGGTCAAAGGACAAGGCATGTCATCAAAATGGTTGAAATGATGGTTGTCTCTAAGCTCATTTTCCCTTTTCAAATTGACATCAAAGAAAATGGAAGGCATTGATAATCTCTCTAAGAAGATAATTAAGCAGATGGGCATAAAAATTAAAAAAGATAGATAAATAAGCTAATGAATAATGTACCACAAAAAGAGATGTAAATGTAAATGTTGAAGTATGGACAAGCTTAATAGCAAAATCTACAGGCTTTGCTAACTTGGAAATTTGAAATCATGGAAATACGAAGATAATAATTCTTAATGAAGTAAATGAATTCAGTGGTGGGAAATGACATGGCCATGGATCTCTCTCTTTTCTGAAAACAATTTTTCTTTTCTACTTTGTGGCAACAGGGATAGATATGAAACGAGAGGCAATATTTTCTCAAAGTGTTCAGTATCTCGGTTTTTAAAACTTTCCCCTTGTCTCCATTCATATCTTTTCTTCTCCTCACAGCAGCTGAAGGGTTGTGTGGATTTACTGGGGAGACTCCAGTCTCTTTGTCCAGAAGTGGGGGTGTCTTCCCTGTGGTTTATGTTTCAAACTAGTCCAGCTGCAGAGTTGCAATGTCAGAACCTCATCTATTCAGTTTAAGGCTGTGTCTGCCACTGGCTCACAGCATTGTTAAAATTCAGTTGGAGCCAAGAATTTCAGTGTTGACCCCACAGCCTTGCAAGTTTAATTCAGCTTAATTTTGGAGTCCCAAGATGTACCAAAGTTCATATGAATGCAATAAATAAAGATGAAGCAATATGTCTTCCTTAGAGAGTAGGTGGCTTTTCCTCTTTTCATGGGGAAATGCCTGCTTCTCAATTAGCATCACTTGAACTGTGATTGCTTAAAGCAAAGGGCTGCCATGGAAACATACCTTATTCTGCTAATTTTTTTTCCCATTTCTATAAACAAATTTATATCATACCTGTCTAACGTATAAAATCTTTGATATAAAGATTTTATATTGTACTCAAGATGTGTTCATGAAGGGAGCATTGCATCACTTTATTATTGTGATTATGATATAGAGACACAGAGGGGTTAACACAAATTAAACAGAAATAGGTCCTAAGCTCATTTAATTTCCTTCTTCCAGATTGACTGAAATGGTTTATGTCAACAAAAAAATGCGATTACCAGAATATGCAGAATTTTCACTGTAAGTTCACAGCATCTGTTTCGATGTAAAACCAATGACATACTGGTCAGGACACCCAGAATATCTGCACTCTGGTCTGGATACACAGTGCAGGGAGTTGAAGGTAAATTTCCTGTCACTGAAAATGTTTCCTGTACACCAGGCAACTGTAGAAGGAAAACCTTTATTTTAAATTCCACCATTCTCTAAGATCAGGCATATCTTTACATGCAAATTTTAAATTTCCTTTAAGTGACACTTGCAAGTGAAAAGTCCATCTTTTCTAGTTATGTTGATGACATGAATTTCAGAGAACTTCAACACTTTTGCAGAAAATGAGAATCTCCTGCACTTGTAATTCTGATTTGAAAATGTACCTTTTTATTTTGAGTCTGCAGATGGTCATGCAGTGTTGGACATAGTCTTCCTTATTGTGTATTTTAGGAATATTGACAGTTTTGGTACTTACTACAATATCCTTCTGTACAATGTGGTAAGATACAAACCCCTGAAGCTTTTCAAGTCAGATCTCATTTATCTATTTGATGTTCTTAAAGTCCTTAAGAGACTTGCCTCTGAATGTAGAAAACCTCTGAAGGTTTTCAAAGCACCTCATTTCTGTTTGTTGAGCATATAGGAAATTCAGGTGTTTAAGGAAGCTTCCTTTTTGTAGCACTTACAACCTAGATCCAAAGCAGATCTTGTTGGCCAGATCCCTGTGGCAGTGCTCATCTTTGCTTCGCCCAAGTGTCAGAAAAGCCAATGCAAAATCTTTAATCCTATTCAATTCCACAACAGGAAACTCAGGACTGGTTATGGAATATAAAAACCAGAGCAGAATCTGCCCCATTAATTTATTTGCTTCAGGGGACAGAAAAGGAGAGGATTCTTTTACGTTTACATAACTTAAGAAAAATAAATCAATCACAACAGAAACCTCCTTAGTAGAGAACTTTGGGATCTCACCCACCTTACCTCAAAATATTGTATCCTGAAACTGATATTACAATATACAATAGGAATGTTGCATCAATTCCTGTTTAATTCCTCCTAGGTTTCATACTAATGATTATTAATTAATAGCAAGATGCAACAGAAAGACAAAAATTACTTTTATGCTGCCATCTCAGAAGTGGAAAAGCTCCCAGCTTATTTCAAGCAAAAATAATCTTAGTTTATCTGCATCTAAAATCTGCATCTGGATCTGACACCAAAATTCTAGTTGTGTGGCTGACAAAATTTCTTTCAGATAGCCCTGGAAGTTGCTGATGTCCTGATGTTGCTGATGAAACTTTAATGATGATCTGGTTTCCAAGCCCCTACTTTCTCATAAGCTCTTGGTTGGCTCTTCATGCATCCCAGCTGGAGCTCCATATACTCCAGCTGGTCCCTGATAGAGAGGGCAACACCACCTCCTAATCTCACCTGCCCATCCTTCTTACAGAGCCTTCATCCTTCCATTCCAGCACTCCACCATGCCTCTGTGATGCCAATAAGATCATCACCCTGCAGGTGCGCACACATCTCAACTCCTCTTGCTTTTTCTCCTCATTAGTGTGTTATAAAACAGAAGTCAAGAGAAGGCAAGAAACATGATGTCAGTGTTCTGAAAACGAATTATTGGTTTTGTTCAGCTTCGTGATGGCAGTTATTCAGTGTTTTGGATATTTTTTTTTTTTTTTCCTTTCTGAAATTTAATTATGATGGATAAAATTGGGAGAGACTCACCAGCAGATCAAATTGTTTGCCATCCTGGTCATTACTTGGGTTGTTACTTTGGTTGGTCATTGCTAGTGTTTACTTCTCTGGAGCCCCACACCTGAAGTCTCCAGAAAATGGGTGCCTGACCCTGATCTTCTGTGACTTGCATCCTCCTTTGTCCTGCCATTCTTCAGTCAGCAGGATGATAGACATTGGGATCTGCTGCCAAGGTGATAATCCTCCTGATAGACCTGTCTGACTTCACATCTTAGATTTTTGTCTCTGGTTAGAATCTCATCCTTTAACAAAAGTCTGGCGTGTCTGAATGGTCACCTTTGGGCATTCTGCCCTCTGCAGAGATGAGGAAGCTGAAGGGTATATGCTGCTCAGTTCTTATCACTCCACTTAGAAATTCCATGAGGTAACATAATTGAAAAAAATCCCAACCAAATATCTTGGAGTGTATCAGAGACTGCTATAAAATCTAGCGGCATATGAAGGAGGCAAGTGGTTGAATTAACAATAAGGAATCAATACTGACAATATCCAAAGCTCACATTTCCATACAAACCAATTTTCCCCACCGTGCAAGTGTAACTTTCCATGTCAGAAACTAAGGAAAGATGTGAAATGTGTTACTTCCCTGTCACTGGAGAAAAGCTGATTTTAAAAGCTCTCCAGTTTTATAGATTTCGACCTCTATTTATAATGCCAAAGCACTAAGATATTTTTCATGTTTTTAGTGCCATCACATCTTTCAATGCACTGCCTTAAACTGCCAAAAATAATGCTCCCAATCAAGGCAACTATATTTTATATACAAGCTATGACTCACTTCTTCATAGTGGTGTTAATCAGATTTCATTTATTTTTATAGCATTAGGAACATTAACATTACCCTCTGTAAATGTTCCCCTTTCTATCTGCCCTTGGATAAGATGTGTCCTGTATTAGGAAAACTTTCTTCCGGAAGATAAATGTTCCTTGATAAAACAATAGTGTTAACCTGTAACAATTGCAGCATGAAATAAATGCTGTTGTCAAGTAAACTTTAAAGGGGGGAATTAAAATTAGAAAAAAAAAATAACCCCCCAAAAAACCAACCAAGAGAGAAGAACAGAGAAGCCCAGGACACATTAAAATACTGCTGTATTGTTCTTTGCTGTCCCCAAAAGCATTTATCTTCCTGGCTATCTCACATGATTGAATAGCAGAGAAATCACCTGAAATAATGTCAAATGACAAAAGATGTATTAGAATTGCAGGAAAATGTCTTTGTTCTCAGGAAGAGGGAGGAAAGGTTTAACTGTTGTTCATACCACAGCATGCACTCAGCATGGAGGAAATACCCTCAAAGTTTCTATGTGTGAACTACAGGATGGATTTCAAGTCTGGAAATATTTATGGGTACTTTTGTCTCCTATTCATGTTTTGAAGCATGCTGGATTTAGGGTTCATCAATAGCTGAAATCAGTGGAAGATTTCCTGCTGATTCCAATGGGGTTTTCAACAAACCCTGACCTCAGATCATGGTCAAGATAAACTCTCCAAAATCTGCTTGTCACATAAATATTTCTACTGCAGTATAAGAGGGCTTTGCCATGCAATGTCCATCTGCCTCCCTGTAATTCTCCTCCTTTTATGTTTTCATGGAATCATAGTTTGGGTTGTAAGGGATCTTAAAGACCATTCAGTTCCAACTCCCTGCCATGGGCAAGGACACTTTTCACTAGACCAGGTTGCTTCAAGTCCCTTCCATCCTGGACTTGAACATTTCCAGAGATGGGGCATCCACAATGTCTCTTGAATTCTTTCCCATGACTTTTCTCTACTTATCTACTGTCTTCTGATATTAAACGGAAAGAAAAAAGTTCAAATTGTAAGATAAAATCAGCAGACTTAAAAACTTGATTTTTTTTTAAATGTTCATAATTTTCATGTCATCTGGAGAAGACAGTTTTATATCAAAAGTGATAAAGGCATGAGATGTTCCACGAATAAGGGGAAAAATGAGGCACACAAACAGTGGAAGACAAGGATGACAAAGTACGATAATTTAAGATTTAAGTTTCTTTTGATATTTTCTTGTGTGTTTTTATTGTTTTCTGGCTTAATTTACTCCACAAGGCATTCTTTATTTTTTCTGGTTTTTTTTTAATGAGATATTTTGGACCGCTGCTTATTGCTTCCCTTCTTGAAATATTGTCTTGATAATGAAGACCAGATTTAAAGGGAGTTGCCATTTACCCAGTCTTAATCCCATGCTGATATGCTCTGCTTGTGATACTAATTTCTCAGGGTCAGTATCATGAATGTCTCTGACTCTTCCCTGTTCAGCATCAGCTCCATTACCTTTTCCACAGATGGACAAAGGAAGAAATATGTCTATTAAATGAAAACAAAACATAAAATTCTGATGTACAAAGTTCAGATCCCTTTCAGACACCAAAATCACACTTTGATGCACTAAGTATTTGCATAAATTTTTATTACATATTAATATATGTGGATATGTAAAAGATACACAGCTGTGGTTTGTTACCATATGGGTTCTGTATTTCAGGATTAGGTTATATTTTGAGATCATAATGGAACAAAGTAAATGAAAAGAATAAGGAAGTCTACTATCTCACCTGAGTGTTTGGTTTGACATTTTGGTGACACAATTTTGTGTATTTCTCCACATCTTTAATTTTATCATAACAACACTGCTCTTCCTGTCTTTCAGGAATGGTAAAAGAATAGAGTTCTTAAGTGTACTACACTTTGGAAGCAGGGAAGCCTAATATTAGTTCACACATAACTGGAGCCCTTGAAAATCTCTCCATGAGTGCACTCAGAGGGGTTGGGGATGTTGGATTTTTGGGAGAAATCTTTGGAACAGCATGAGAAGAGCACAGTGGTGTCTCGAGCAAGTCTTAGGTTGCACCTTCTCCAGCTACTACTGCCACCTTATCTTCTATGCATTGGCAACAGCAAAAACTTAATCTTTTGCAGGAAATTTTGATTTTATTTATTTTTTAATGTATTTTTCTTTTAAAATACACTATACCTGCTGAGAAAAAGGTGCCCCATGTGCTTCCTCCATAGGTTCAGCAGCTAAACCTTGTTTTCTTCTTGATAAAATACTGCAATTCAAAGGCAGTCTATGGGAAAAAATGAGCTGGGTCTATCTATAAACAGAAGTTTGTGTGGCATTTGCCTATAAGCAGTACCTTGTTTGCAGTACAAAAATACCTTGCTCCTCTTACCCAGACATACATCTTGGCACTGTCACCAGTGGGAGCTGAAGAGGCTCTGGACTCCTATCTGGCTCTGGAAAGTTATCATTACTTTCCTTAATCACATCTGCAAAGGCTTCTGCTCTGCTCTTCCACTGATGATGAAATTTGATTGGCTTCTCACTAGGTCTTTTGATTAATTTTTCCTCATACTTTCTAACCTTTGCATCTCATGACATAACCCGAGAAGATCTGACTGGATCCCTTTCTGTGCCCTAAACCAGTAGTTTGGTGTGTGTTCTCTTTGTAGTTTCAGAGGAAGGAGGAAGAAAGGGGGATGCAGAAGAGGTTGGGAGCTTTTATAATTATAAGAGCTTTTTGTAAGGCTTTAGCTAACTATTAAGTAAATATGTTTCTTATTTTAACCTCTGGAGTGCCCCAGGCCTCACAGGGATACTTCACATACATGGATTTTTGCGGTAGGATGTAGGTCATGCTATTGCACTGATTAGCATGGACTCTGCCTTTCAAGATATGCCTCTGGGTGGGATGTTCTTCCAAGGAGTAACTGGATTAGTCACTAGGTCAAAGACTAAGTGCTCGGTCTTCGTGGCCTAGAAATTCAATACCTTGTCCCAAGCTGGAGCCATTGAACCTAACAAATGAACACTTTCTGAGACTTTGCTCAGCATATACCTGTTCTGTGTTTGAACAAGAGGGAAATTACTTCTGTGGACATGTCTGAGGGCACAGCTCTTGGACAAGGTTGCTACCAGGCCACATGGCAAACTCTAAGTTTTGTCTCAGTGTTCACTGAATTTTCTGAGATAATTTATAAGCTAAGAAATCTCAAATCCACTAAGAACTGTGAGACAGATAAAAAAAAAAAAAGAATTTCAGTTCCAGACAGAGATCTTAATACATACATTTCTGGCTATACACTTTACACTGTGTTTAGTGTTAAGGACATCTGCAAATGACTATACACATGCACACATTGCACTAAGCTTCTTTTTTTCTTTTCCTACTTTCACAGTTAAGGGTTTTCTTCTCACTCCCCTCACCCCCTTTTAATGTCTTTTAAGAGAAAGATGCAGTCAGCAAAAAAACAGCATTCTGTGGCTAATGTGAATCAAGAAGGATGTGTCATGTATAATGAGACACGAATAGCTAAGGAGATTGCACAGGCTGTATCACAGACACAAGGAATTGGATGGTGAATCCTGCTTTATGTAGGTCAGTCACTCACTAAAACATATGATCATATCCCTATTTCCAGGCTAAATGTGCAAATGGACGTTTTATATCATCCTTGTTCATGATAACATTGTGGTTTATATTCTCTCTATTTTGCATTTGCCTCCCACATGTTTTTGTAGACCATTGCACTCATTCCCAGACTTACAGCTTTGCTCTTCTATTTAAAACTAATTTTCTTGTAGATGCATAATCATCTTGTGCATAATACTCCACACAAAGACTGAAGTGTGCTGGTGAATGGCATGGTCTTCCTCTGTGAGAACCTGATGTGACACCTTAAAAGTCCTAATTGCATTTTTTTGTCTATCCAAATCACTTTGTTGGCTTATTTTTATTCTATTTTGAAAAGATTTAATTTACATTTGACATCTTGTGTAAGTAAGTGAATGATAGGTTCACTGTCAATCCAAAGGTCAGGAATAGGCATCTCAGGAACCTGATTAATTTTAGCATTTTCAGATGGAATTAAATATCTCTGTGACTCTCTTGCTTAACTTCAACACCAAATATGACCTAAGTTAGAAGGCAAGAGCTCATCTCTCCTTGGTCAGCTTGATCATCCACATCTCTCTCAATACCATTTCAGAAGAAAATGTTGTTCATGAGTCCCCACATGTGAAACAGAAACATTGAAATGTTGTGGTGAGAATTCAGTGTGGTGAGAGTAACGCTGTCATCTAATTCATACTGATATCACCTATGGCTCCATGAGCTGCAGTTAAAGAGTTTTACTTTCCTGCACGGGGTAGCTCCATCTCACAGACTGGCCAATGCAACCAGGGTCCTACAATTAGGTCCATATAGTCTGAGCAATATTGTATGTAAAGCTTGGCATAAGCAAAAAACAATCATCTGGGCATATCTAAGTGTTGTCATTACCCTCTGAGAAATACAAACCCCTGCTTGTGACTGGGGTAATGATTACAGGTGTCCTTACAGCAGGAATGTTTCAGAAATAGGATTATTAGCCCGAAGTGTATCTCTTTTTGGGGATATTTTTAGATTTTTTTCCAGCACTGAGGGTCATTTATTCCCCTATATCTTAAAGGAGCACCTGAGGGAGCTGCAGTTTTTTAACCAGGAGAAAAGGAGGCTGAGGGGAAACATCATTATGTTCTGCAGCTCCCTGAAAGGAGGTTGTAGTGAGGTGCAGGTCAGTCTCTTCTCCCATGTGATAAATGAGCGGAGGAGAGTAAAAGGCCTTGAGTTGCATCAGGTGAGGTTTAGAGTGGATATTAGGAAAAACTTATTCATGGAATGGGCCACCCCTGTACTAGAGTCACCATCCCTGGAAGTGTTCAACACACGTGGCTATGGCACCTGAGGATGTGGCTCAGAGGTGAACATGGTGGTGCTGCTGAGTTGACAGTTGGACTTGATGAACTTGATGGTCTTTTCCAACTTGAATGGTTTCATAATTCTACAATTCCATCTCTGCCCAAAGTGGTTGTCGCATTATGTCCCATGAAGATACTGTAAATAGGATGTAGTGACTGTCCTGCACTCTGGTAGGGTAGAGCTGTTTGATTAAACTGAAAAAAACAACTCTCCCTGTGCCACAGAGTTACTTTAGGAAAGCAGTCATCTATCCTGAAAGAGGAGAGAACTTATAGCTGGGGTCTGCTGAGAGTTTTCTTCTTGCCCCACTCCCCACATTCCCACTCCCCTTTAATGGCTGGCACAGTGCAGTCTGGAAAGAGGCAAATCAGTGGTAAGTGCTGTGGAATGATACATCAATTTGAGAGTCACCTGCCAAAAATAGATGGTGAAGAAAAGAGTAATTATCTTGCTTGTTGCTTATGTATCACATACCTTAATGCAAAGGTTTGCATTAATATGGAATTAATGGAGTTAAAGCAACAAAATTCAATTTAACCCTGTATAACAAATTAAATTATTGCACCTGATTTAATATTGTCTTTCTTATATTATTACAACCTTTTATGTACATAAGAAGTCAGTCTGAAAAATGGGATTTGAGAACTTGACCTTTTGCGGCAAAGCAATGCTCAAGGCTTAAACATTCATATTAACACTGTGTGCTCCTTAAATCTAAAAATAACCCTTTTTCCATATAGCTACTAACCCCTTCTTATTTCTTAGAATTTAATTTTCCCCCTCCTGTTACCACAAGGCCGCCCACCTCTTTCTATCTGTACTGCTGTCTACAAGAGCTGATGCCAAACACAATTGATTTTCTCACTCCTTTAGTAAGAACACACATTTTCATTCCCACATAATCTGAATTTGCTATATATACACATTATTATGAATTGTTTATACAGAAATAAAGACAGGCAAATATTGTCACCTTAACTTTCCTTTAAACAAAAGTGAGGAGGAGGGGGTATCTGTGTGTGTGACAAATTTCAATTTTCCCAAAGGCTGAAGAAACTCTCGAAAATACTAAATTAAATTTCCTTTGCTCTTCAGGTTTTCATTATTTCTGTTCAAAACCAAAGTTAGTTGTGATTGTTATCAGTTGCTCAGCGTGGAGAGCAGAAGGCTCTGAGGAGACCTTATTGCAACCTCTCAATATCAAAAAGGGGGTTTTGAGAGAGATTTTTACAGAGGTTTGTAGTGACAGGAGTAGGGGAACTGGTTTTAAACAGAAAGGGGGTAGATTTAGATCAGACAAATGGAAGAAAACTTAAAACTTTTGCAATGAGAATTGAAATAAACAAGAGCAGGTTGCCCTTATTCTTTCCTTCTATATTTATTATTTATCTATTTCTCTCATTTAAAATCCATTTTTTCCTCTAGTTCTATATAAAATGATCTATACTAATTCCTTGTACTTTGGTACTGGTACTAGATGCAGTTCTCCTTAAAACACCTGATTTCATTACAACTGCTTGAAAAGAAACTATTTCTCCAAGAATTTTTATTTCGGTTATGCAATTCTAAATTTGAGATAAAAATGGTCTGCAACAATTGAAAAGGGAAAGCATTTCAGTCGACAGTTTGACTTCTCAATAGGAAACTGTTGTCTTGCAGTGTAAAGTCTAAGATTATAAATCCATTTTTGATAAAGAACTAAATTTCAATTTTAATCTTGAGATACAAAATGGTTCTTGCAAATACATCATACAAGGTCACTGCTAAATTGGTATATTATTTTCAGGTATGCATATTTACAATTTTGTAAAAATTTGTTTCTACACCCTTCACAAGAGTGAAGAAAAAAAATACGACCTGTCTGATGGAGGATATTTGATATTTACAGCCTGACAAATACATTGCAAACTTTGCTCATGTCTTTATTTCCTATTTAGTGCTTCAACCAAAACTGGTATCCATTGTCCTTACAGGCAGACCACAATTGCATGTTCTGAGTCATAACAACACCTTCCACCTTCAAAGCAGTTTGTGAACAATCTGACTGACAGTCTTGTGCAGCAAAGCAGCATAATAATTCCAGAGTTAATATGGCTTAACTGAGGAAAAGAGATTTGAATACTGTCGCACAAGCCCAGGCATTTCCAAAGACATGTCAACCTATCTATTTTGGACCATTTTTCTCCAACTGGGAGGAATCACACCCTGGAGCTGCCTGTCTTGTGACCCAAGTGACTCATTATCAGAGCTGGGATTATGTTGTCATTAATAAGATCTGTTATAGATGGCAAAGGTTGTTTTAAGTAAGAAGGATTTATATTAAAACATGGTAAGCATATTGAACGTTTCAGAGCAAACCAGTACTCAAGAAAAAGAAAGAATGTTGAAGGAGGGAGTTCAGTATACCATAAAGGTGCCCAGAGTTAATTTATTCTTTAAACTAAATTTATTCTGTTAGTCTCAGGCAGGGCAGGGAGAAGAAAGCTTCATCCTTTCCTTGGAAAAATAAAAAATGCTAAATTGTCATCAAACTTTCCCTTTCAAGAGTGTTCTTGAATGAGTTCAACTTTCATTCACTGTTGAGCTTTGAAGGTTTGGGATCATGAACGATTCTGAAACTCTCTGGGACAGGTTCAGCAGTGCTGATCTGAACCAGGCAATAAGTGCAAAGTGGTGTCCTTTGAGCCACCCCCAGACATTACACAGCATGAAAGTGACTCAGACCTTCAGAAATGTCCTCATTCACCAAAGCAGTGGGAATACAGAACTCTGTTTGCTGTGTACTTTAGGGCAGTGTGTAAAGTGAAAAAAATCTAGTAACTCTGTTTTTAATTGAAATACTTATTTTCTTATGATATTCTTATGATATTCTTACTATTTTCTTATGATACTATTCAATCTACACGCTACAATCATATTTCTACACCCCACTGCAGTGTAATCCATAAAAGAATAAGTGGTTGATCATGCTCCAATTCATAATCAATGGAGTAACCTAACTGGATAGTTGCACGAAAAGTATCATGTACAGCAAGTCAAGGGAGGTGGTTCCCCCCATCTGCGACTCATTTCTTGTAAGACTCCCAGTGCTGTGTCCAGCTCTGGACCAGAAACCCGTTGGCACAAGTCTGGAGGAGAGCCACTAAGTTGATCACAGGGCTGGAACACCTCTCCTATGAAGACAGACTGAGAGATTGGGGCTGTTCAGATATAGGAAATGGAACTGTTTTTTCACAAGTACATAAAAAGACTCACCTCTGCCTTCATAAGTTGTCTGAAAATTTGCAGTCCCAATCCTTATTCTGAATCAATGACAAAAGTCTGAATTAGAGCAGAATTTGAGCTCAGACCCTTCAAACTGCAACCTTCAACGAGAAGCTGCTGGTGTCTGGGGAGAGGTGTCCTTCAGGTAAGTGTCTTCTATAAGCTCTTTCATACAGCCATTACTCTGTGGAAAATATACTATATATACACAGGCAGAGAAGTTTTCATCACTGTCAGGGAATGCAAAACTATTTACAATACAATAAAATATTTTATTCATTTTTGCATCATTTCCCTGGACAGCAATGGCCACACAGAAGATGTCACATGGTGTAACAAACAGCCTGCAGAGGGAAAAGGTTTTGATAGGCAAGGACATGGTAAGAAGGGGACAAGGTTTGTTCTCAAACTGTTTTGTTATATCTTTGTTGCCCAGCAAAGCTGGGTTTTCTTACTTGGTTCTACTTCATAGTTTAAAGTTTAGAAGCTGAAAGTTTCATTAGAGAATTCATTTGATGAGATGTGGAAGGTTCACCTTGGATCAGACTGAGATCTCCTCACACGATTCTGCCTACAGGGAGAGAGCACAACTGTACCTCACCAAGAGGAGCCACAGCTCAGCCTGGGATTTGAATCTTATCAGAAACATTTTACCTCAAAAGCATATTTCTATGTTTTTTTTCCTGATATTTTCACTCATCCAGTCTTCAGCCTCTACTGTAAGTTTTACGAGTCTTCCATTATTCAGGAGTTACTGTATTTTGTATATAACCTAGAATGAATTCTTTGGAGTTTTATCTCTTTCTTGATGAATCTTAAGTCTAGTTAAACTTTGGCGGGGGGGGGGAATAAAATAATTCCTAGGATCAAGGGCATGTGACTGGTGTGAAAAGCACCAGGGCTATGAGAAAAGTTCTGTTGATGTTGTTTTATAAGGAAAGCTGCTGCCATTAGTCTAAATCAGATCTACTCCCTTGCAGAGCTGCAAGCTGGGCATCTGAAACTTGTTAACAGCAGCTGTTTCTGGGTTGGTGTTTTCATTTTTATTAAAAGTGGAATCTTTAGGTCATAACCTCCGGTTTCTAGCAGTCATTTCAAAAAGTTTTATACTTGAATGTATAGGTAGGTCATGACTTGAGCTGAAATTTGGAAGACAAACCATATCTGCTGGTGTCACGTATAGGTTATTGGGAGTGATGCCTGACCCTACAGCATCATAAGGATCAAGGAACTGCAGACACAGGCTGGGGTTGACTGCAGTAATCCACCTCCAATCCCAGCCACACTTCTCTCCAAAAGCTGAACTCAAATGACTCATCAGACATACTAGATGAAATAGAGAATATTTTGAATCTGTATTGTACTTGCAACAATTCCTATTAAAAGTATGTCCTGAATTACAATCTTACCTTGTGTGTGTGCAACATATTTTCATCTTAGGGCACTCTTCTGCAAGAAGCCAGGAGTATCTATAGAATCATAGAATGTTAAAGATTTGGAATGGACTTTCAGATCAAGTAGATCTGTTGATGATCTTTTCCCATCTCTTCAAACTCAAAATATTCTGTGATTCTATGATTGCATGATTGCATTGTGAATTCTGCATTTTGGTAGTCACTAACAATTTATCCAAGTCATCCAATAGACAAAGCATTGGATGTTCACCTCCCACCCTGTGAAGGGAACCTCCTCACCTCTGCAACAGCCCTGGGTGCAGGAGCAGATTAATCACAAAGTTTTATTACATTGGCACTTCCTTATTTTTCAATATTCTGAAAAAATTGAATCAGGTTTTAGCTTAGAATTCTTTGCTTACTTATTTTTATATTTCAATTCAACTTTTTAATTTGTTTTGCTTTAAACATAAATATGTTTTTAATAATAAGGAAGGCATCTGAAGAGGTTTGGCTGAAGACTTTCATTAAAAAGATTGGAATGTTTAAAAAAGATATGAAAATATCACCAGCTTTAAAAGTCAGGCAGAAAGTGGAAAATCAATATTTCCAAAATTTTGTAGATTACCAACTCATAACAGTGAAATATATCTCAGAACAATCTTTTATTTCCTAATAATTTTTCTATAAAAAGATATCAGGTAATGGAAAGAACTTCAATAGAGTTCCATGCCTTGGTCTTACTGAGACATTGGAAGGACCTGCAGTTTGTAGATGTAGGAGTTGGAGGAAGGAGATTTTACTCTTACATAAACTTCTGCTACTTCTTATCAACCCTAAAGTAAAATAATCCCTTTACTAGGGATTTTAGTTTACTCATTCCCATCAAGTAACTCCTTTAGAACCTTCTGTATGAATCTAGTACCTCACATTCTCTGTAGATTTGAAACCGCAAATCTGTAAAATGAAGGTGTTTATCAAGTTACATGTGATGAATGTGTTATTTCTTAAAAAATTGCTGTAACTGAATTTCAGAGATAATGAGACTCCATATCATGCTTAAAGATTGTTAGTCCTATAGTAACATGAAGTTGACAATGATGAATTCTTGCTTCTTCAAGGCACAATGATGTCACATGCCAGGCAATCATGAAGAATTCTATAAAAGAACAACTCTTATCTGATATTTCTAAAACTGAAGAAATCCCCAAGCCAATCAAGCAAAAATACTCTGTTTACCCACCCACATGTTTAATATCATCAGTTAAAATAAAACAGTATTAAAAAGTGGCTTCTTTATCAAATATATGCAATAGAATATAATAAAGGCAAAATATTTGCAACTTCACCATGAGATTTTCAGGTGTTTTTCAAGCCTCCTTTCCTGTGTACTGCTCAGGGGAACCAAGCTGAAGGGAATTTACAGTGAAAGGTGTTACTGGGGTTTCTCTCACCAATACCTCTGCATAGGGAGAACAAGCCCAGTTTTCCACCATGATGGCTGTGGCGTCTTCAGCTCTACAGATGTTTGTGGTTGCACAAGAGGATAGAGTTTAGGAAGTCTGAAACCTCTGTTTGCTTTTCATCACCGTGATGAATACACCTCATCAGAGCAAAGAGAATGAAATTGAGCTGGTGTCATGAACTCGTGTGTTAGCAGTTGGGGCTGGAACCTGAGGCAGGCAGGAGCAGAAGAGCAAGTTTAACACTGAAGGTTTGTCCCTAGAAGGTGCTGACTCATCTGGGAACAACCCAGAAAAGCACTTACGTATGTGTTTAAGTCACTTTAGGATCAGAACTTGTCTGCTTGACACCTTGTGTGTTTAAATCCTAAATCCTGGACCTAGAAGCCATAAAACATTGAGGTTCACCATTAATCTGTAAAAACCAAACAACATGCTCTCCAGAAAATTCTATCACTCTTCAATTAACATGAATGATTGACATCAGAACTTTTGACTCCCACAGCAAATTATATGATTTATTATCATCAAATAAATTATCATTAATCAAGTTATGTGATTTCTGCAGTCGTGTTAATACATTTCAGCACCTGAACTGAGACATTTTCATCTTATGGATGACAGAAGAGTCTTTTACAAGGAACTTTGAAAAGAGCACTGAAAAGCTGTTATTACTCATGTGATACCTCTTGCGCACACAGAAACCAGATTCATTTACCAAGAACACCACTGACAGCTCTCAGTATATATTAGCTTTATGTTGGGTTTAATTTGTTGCTTTTATTCTCTGTTTCTGTGGAGTTTCTGTAACAGGTCAAGCTAGCTACAGTGAGAGTGATGGATATGGACATCTCATGAAGTTTTTTTCCTGAGTTTGTCTGAGGTCTGAAGCCTGGTGGCTTTACAGAAGGAAGGAACCAGACTCAGGTGTGCTCCCTCAAGCTACTGAAAAATGAGACCATCATTTAAAAGGTCTTTGTGTGGCATCTAAATAAATACCATACATGTTTGTATCATCATTTTACACTATTGTGAGTCAAATCACTTTAATGTGAGATTAGCTCCTGATTCTTAGTATCATAAACCTTTAATAGACTTACAATTTTGAAATTGAAAAGATCAAAGCAGTCATAAGCAGTGTCTATAATACATAGTTTGGAAAGAGTGGAATCTTTCTAGTATATATTTTTCTTTATTTGTTAATCTGCAGGGAAGGAGCAACATCCTGTAATAACAGAGGGAAACAGGATTTAGCTACACAATATGGCATTCATAAGTCAGTTCCAGCCTATTCCCTCCCCTTTCTTCTCAGACACTCATAACTTTCTCAGAATAAATTTGAGGGGCTGGAACTATCCATGCTTGGATTCAACTGAGAGGTAAATGTTTGGGGTTTTACATTATTATTTTTTTATGTTAAAATGATTGAGTGTGAATTAGTCAAGAGTGAACCTAACACATTTTTTCTTGTATGTTTCAATTAAAAATGTAATTAGGACAAATAAAAAATGATTAACAATTGAACCTTGAAACACATACCTGTGAACATGCCTACATGCATTTATATTAGGGAGCAGTCTTATTTGTTTTGAAGAGTTCATGTGGCTGTAGTTTTCTGCAGAAAGTTGAGTATGTGATCAGGTATTTTAAAATTGAGGACCATTCTTTGCTTTTCATGTAGTAACCTAATTATCAAGCAAAATGTGCAAGGAAATGCTGGATATAAAAAGCATAAATATATTTCCTGGAATTTTTTATTAAAATATTTGAAAAATAAATGTTTTGTTTTATTTTATTTTATTTTATTTTATTTTATTTTATTTTATTTTATTTTATTTTATTTTATTTCCAAGTGGTTCTTTTATTAACTTCTTCTCGATTTAATCTATATCTTTCAAAATTTAAGCAGCTGGAATACTGGAAGCACTAAAACAGTTTTCCTCGAGTCTCAATGAGATCTGCAAATGAAATCAAATTTAAAGGAAATCAGATGACTAAATCTAAAGTCATATATCCCTGAACTCAGCACTTGCATCCAATGAAGGAGAAACACAAAAACTGCATCCTAAACATTTCAATATTTCCATTAGTTTGCGGTAGTTTAATATGGCAGCAGTTTAATAGGAAGCATGACAGGAATTTGTAAAAGGTGTTGCTATTCACATTATTTTTTGTTGTATGAACTGACAAAATGAGTGGCAAAAGGGAAATTGAAATTTGAGATAGAGTAAATTCTGAAAGTTTTATCAGAAGTGCTACAATTTCTGTCTTCTCAGTGACAAATATTCTAACTTATTATTTCAGGAAATAGAATTACAATGGGGTTTTTTAAACTTTTTTTTTTTTTTACATCTAGCAAATCAGTATGAAACTGTGGCATTCTATGATTTTTGTGCAAAAACAGAAGAGGGATATATCTATTTTGCACTGGATGCAGATATGCTGATCAAAATTCATATCATCAGCACTACTTCCTGAAGCTGAAGGTCTGATAGCAGTGGCTCATTACAGTGCATTCTTTTGGTGTTTGATAAACACAAAAACAATCCTTGTGTTTGCCTTAAAACATGTCCATGTTTATGACTTTCAGAGCATCAGATTTCAGTCTTAAATCCCATATTTGAGCACCACAACTTATATTCAGATTGCTTTACCCATTTTTATCAGTTTTGGCCAGTGAATTAGCATACTGGCAGAGTCCAAAATTTTATCCCAGTTTGGGTTTTTTTTTTTTTTTAACATACTTTAACAAGCAAGTTTCAGGATCCAGTCTACAAATTCTGATTGATTTGGCACAATGACAGATTCTGATTACTTTTTTTCCTCCCTCCTTGTCACAGAATCTGTCTTTCATGACTTGCCAAGCAGTCTCTGATTAATTTGGCCTGGTGGTTCATGGGGCAGAATCCAGCCTATTTGTTTTGCATTTCCCAGGATGGTTTTGACAATTCACTGTGCACACTCCAGTACCCTGGCACTGCAGACTGGCAGAGCCCAGTGTGTTGCTCCTCAGCCATGGCTAGGGACTTGTGCTCAGCTCAGTTCTGGTGTGAGCATTTCTAACCAATGGGTAACCCCCCTGCTTGTCAAGATCTCTGCAAATTATTTTCCTATTAGCCATTTTGATGCTGCTTTGTTTGCCTAACAGAGGATGCACCCTGGAAGCGAAAAGGCAACTCAATAGATTATCAGAATTTAACACAACGTGACCCCATACTGCTGCACTTGTGATCAACAGTGATGAAGGTGGAGATTTTGACAGGAAAACTAACATTGAAATGACATGGATGTGTGACTGTGTGCATGACTTCCAAAAACAGGATTTAGAGAAATGGAAAATGCCTATTTTATCTGTTTATCTAGCTCCCCTACCCCCCCCCCCCCCCCAAAATGCATTGCAGTCCTTAGACAGGAAAAAAAAGGAAGATGGCAAATTTGACTGTATCCTAGATTTCAGTTGACCATGTACAACTGGGATTTTCCAAGTCTTCTCTATTCATCAGCACCTGTACATGCCATGAGCATAGAGTTGTCCTTTTTTCATCCGCCTGACTGTTTGGGACAATTCCTGGATTTTTAAATTGACCAACGAAGTTGATATGTCTGGTAAGGGTAAATAGAATCTTCCAGATTCTTTAATTTATCATCTAATCAACAATGGAGAAGTATCTTAGAACTGTTCAAAATGCAAGAACGTTTAAAATGAGGTCTTGGCATAAATGTCATTAACCCATCTTGGGTGTCTGTCCCAACCCTGGCAGCTTCTTTTCAACACATCCATGTTCAAGCGGGTGTGCTGTTCCCAACCCATTCTCTGCCCAGTCCGTGTTTGAGCTTGGGATTGTCCCATCCCAGGTTCAGGAAATTGCACTTGGCCTTGTGGAACTTCATGAGCTTTGAATGGTCTCACCTCTCAAGCCTGTCCAGGTCCCTCTGGATGACATCCCTTCCTGCCAGTGTGTCAAATGCACCACACAGTTCGTTATCATCAGCAAAGCTGCTCAGAGTGCACTCAGTCCCACTGTCCATGCTGCCAGAAAAGGTGTTGAACAGCACCCAGCCCAAGATGGATCCCTGAGGAACACAACTGAGGAACACCACTGAGGATACCCAAGCACTCAGAGTTTGTTCACTGTAATTAATAGAGGTGGTATTTGAAGGTCCTATTCAAATCTTCACTGACCTAGATTGCTCCTGCCACAGCATTTTCCTGTAAAAACAAAAGCATTGATATTAGTGTACTTATTTCAATTTCTGTCTTCAGCTCAGGCTGTTTAAGAAGTTTCCTGTACTTTGTGCCATCTCAAGAAAACTTGGCCAAGAGTACGACAGCAAGTGTGTTGCAGACCGCTACTGGTGTTAGCTAGCATAGTCTGGTATGGGAAGGCTATTTTAAATATGGCCAAGCAAATAGCATAACCCATAACCACTGCCCAAAATGGAACAGAAGATGAGTGAACCTTTGAAGTGAAAGGTGAGCAAACCTACTGTACTGCTGTATGATCTTCAAACCATTTCCCTTTCCTGCCATGAAAGAGCTCTCTGAAGTGCATCTGCTTCATTTCCCCCGTCTTTGCTCAACACATGACAACTATTTCTCTGCTTTGCCCTTCCAAAACAAACATATTTTCTCATTAAGAAAGGGAAGGAGTAGCAAAATTCATTTCCTTTCCTTAATTTTATGACCAGGGGATAGTCTGCAGCAATGTGCATCTTGGGCATGGGTTATTCCATTTGGCTGATGTCACAACCCCAGGGTGATTCAAGCTTCCTACCATGAGTCTCCAGAAGAGCTTTTCTTTTCCTACTGACTACAGGGGGAACCATCAGTAATCAGGATCCTGATCAAGGTGACTCAGTGACTGGGAAACCCAAAGGAGCTGAATCATAGCCTGAGAGTTAATAGATATATTATGAACACAATGTTGAATAGATTATGAACACAATGCTGCTTTTTAGGATTCAGCCTTGCACTTCCTCTCAACCAAGCTGAATCAGGGCTGAATGCAGTGTTCATTTTTCTGATATTCAGGGACATCACTCATATCCCTAGACATGAAATATGAAAAGAAGAAGAAGAGGAAGAAGGAGAAGAAGAAGAAGAAGAAGAAAAAGAAGAAGAAGAAGAAGGAGGAGGAGGAGGAGGAAAAAGACTTCGAACTACCCCATTTCTCAAACAAACTAAGGCCTCGGTCCTGTGCTGTGCAGGATCTCTTTTGAAATGCAATTTGATGAATGAGATTTTGATAAATGATGGTTCTACCATGCAAGGGAATAAAAATCCACATCATTGTTTTAACATTCTTTAACAGTCTTCTTGCTCTGGTTCTCCAGTATACAATGTTTCAGGGCAATACACTGTGTCTTCTTTAAAGCAGGAGGGCTTGACAGTTATTTTGAGAATGGATATCATAATATGAATTGTATGAGCATGTACAGGAGCATTTAAAACTAGCAGCATCTGAATATAACTTTGTAAAGTTAAATTACTGTAATGTCAGGAGGATAAGAAATGTCTTCAGTGTTATGAAAAGAACAGATATCCTTGTGCCATATACAGTCCTTATCATTTAATGACATAACAATGTTTTGCTGTTAGACAAGCGATCAAATTTTTTTAATGTAAATAACCTTGTCTTAAATCTGTTCCACTCTGATCACTGTGTGACTGTAAAAAAAAAAAAACCCACAGTGCAGCATAATTTTTAAATGGTTTTCAGTCTAGTGGAATAGGTGTCAGTTGCGGGTGTCTTTCAGACACTGGAGGTTTTAATCTGAGCAAAAGAGATCAATGCACAGAACAGGAAGGAAAAGTCATTGCAAGAGTCTTTGAGAAGTTTTGGGCTTCTCTTCCCCTCCATGCTCTTTCACTCCCCTGTGATCTTAAAAACAAATTGTTGCCCTTGGCAGTGCTGTTTATATGTTACAGAGGATTTCTTCACATTGAGGTAAGAATTAAACCAAAACTAATTATCAGAGCTGTTTGAGGTCTTCCTCCAAAGCTCCTTGAAACCCATGTAAAGGCTCCTGGGTTTTGCTTTGTTTTAATTTTTTCAGCAAGCCATCTATATGTCCTCAACACTGAGCAGTCCTCAGATTCCTGCTGCTGTTTATTTTAAAATTTTGCTCATTCCACCCTTTTTCTGTTGCCAGGACAGTTGGGTTGAGGAACTATAGAAATCACATGCGACTGTACCATGGAAACTGGATGCTTTTCTCTATCCAAAACCAGAACAGTTTTTTTGATAGAAGAAAGTACCATCCTACTACAGTGTTTAGTAAGAGAAGCTCAAATCTAATGTGACATGTCACTTGGTATGGATGACTTTGTCATCATTTATCAGGGCATGTGAGACCAGATTTCAACCCCTGGTGTCTCCTGACATAAATATTTGCTTTTACTGTGATAATACTGAGAGGCTTTTTAGAAATCAGTACCTCACACTAAAAATACAGAGAAGCTCAGAGAGATTGCAGCCTAAATTGACCAGGATGGTGAAGGAGGGGAGGGAAAATAGATGCCAAAAGAGGGGAAAGAACCATCCTGTAATGTAGGTCCATAGAAGATGGACAGAACAAGAAGAAATGGCCTCAAGTTATGCCAGTGGTTTAGATTGGACATCAGGAAAAATTTCTTCCCCAAAAGGGTTGTCAAGCATTGGAGCAGCTGTCCAGGGAGCTGTAGGGTTCACAATCCAAGAAGGTGTTAAAAATGCAGATAAATGTGGCACTTAGGAACATGGTACACTTGGAAGTTGTAGGCTAATGGTTTGACTCTATCTTAGAGACGTTTTCCAGCCCAAACCATTACATGATTATACAATTCTAAGACATGGAACTGATAGTCAGACCTCTCAGCTGCCATCATGTTCCTGCAACACTCCTCAGTTGCAAGCTAAGGCCTCCACTGCCAGATACAAGGCATGGACATGAGGCAAAAAGTATTAAATGATGTGCGTGTTGCTGGGACTGTGAGACTGACCATGGATCATGATAACTGGGGCTGGACTGGTGATCCTGATTCTGTTTCTCTCTCTGATGTACTCAAATCTGCTGTTGTGTCACAACGGTGAATTCAGAACAGCCTTCGTGACAGTGCAGTGTGTGCTCTCCAAACCCAGCAGGTCACTCACATAAGCCCCAAAAATAAACCATCATCTTTAGTCTTCTTAGAAGAAACTCTTGAAGATAAGGGGTGGAAGGCTTTCATGACTACTCACAAAGGAGATTGACTGAATGCAGGAATTTTCTTTAGAATGAAAGCAACCCCTATCCAAATGTCAGTGAGTGTTTGCTCGACTCTAGGTTCCCTAATCATAATTTTGCAGTTTCAAACCCTTTGAAGCTCCATTTTTCTGATCTTTTTGGTGCTAAGATGGGAAGCATTTTGATGGACTGTTCATTCTCTAAGAACAAGTGTCTTTTCTGTTTTTTATTTGTTTTGTTTCAAATTTGGTTATAAAATGATTCATAACTATACTAACACCCACAGACAGTGTCTCTAAAAATGATTTAAACAAAATGTACTACATTTTGCACCTTTTTCCATTGTTCTCAAGAACTGCATTTGTTCTCATTTTGCTTTAACAAAGATCAGATTGAGCTGAAACTTGGGTAAGAGAGGTGATAAGTTTGCAGATAATAATGCATCTCATCAGTCATGAATTGCACAAATTAATCTTCAGATAGGGGTATGTCATTCAAGAACTTACATGCTAGCACTTTAATTGTCAGAAGCTAGTTTCTATTAGGCAGATGGACTGAGAATGAGTAACAGCATTTCCCATTAGTGGATGGAAAAGAAAAATTAAGGTAAGTTCAAAAATATTAAGAAAATGCTTTAATAATTTTGTTTAACTCAGCTTGTAATGAGAAAAAGAGCAAGACCTTAAATGAATTAAGACCAAGTCTGCTTTGTTTAATAAATGTTTTCTCACTGCTTAGAACAAAAGATGTGTATGGAAAAAGATAGCAAACAAAATATATATTATGCAGGAAAAAAAGTTGAGAAAAGGAAAGATCTATTTAAAGGAATGCTTTGCAAAGGGCTAAAGAAAGTTCTGGGAAAACCCGTGCCAATTTGTTCCTTTTTTTGCGTTTTTTTTTTTTTTAAATGAAATTTGAATATTTGAATATTTCATTTGTTCCAACCCATTTTGGTAAGAAACTTGGTTTTCCTTCCTGTAAAAAAGTGGACCAGAAGGGCCTTTGCTTTGTGAGTGGTTTGATTTACATAGAGAAAGAATGTGGCTGCCAGACAGAGGCCACAAACTGGTTACTGTTTTCATTCTGTACTCAGATATTTTAGAGTTTCAGAGCATAAACTGGTCACCATGTCTGCCTAGAAAATGCCATGTCCACATCATGGGGAGTCCTGGCAAAGTGCAACTCTCTGTTCGTGGGGAACTGACCCTTTGGGCAGTGTTGGAGCAATCCCAGCTCAGACCAGCCATGCTGTTTCACACTCTGCCCTAAATAAACAACAAGATATTAAAGATTCATCACAGGCTGAAATTTCTGAGAAGAAAATAATTTGGGTCACATCCTCACTTGGATAATCTCATTTCCAAGAGCAGATATCACTGAACAGCACTAGTTTACAACACATCATTTGATGCAACAACCTTTCACAAGCTTTCTTTTTCATTAAGGGCTTGTTCAATTGCTGGTGAAAGCTTTGCAGGACATAATGGTGATAGTACTTTGTACTATTGTTCTTTGCAGTTATTATCTGGAAGCATTTTTAATGTATTTATTATGCTTTAAAAAAAAGAAATTATGAGGGAACAACCCAGAGGCAGCTCAAAATTACTACAACCTGTTGTTTTGCAGGTGAATAAAGGAAAAAGAATCCCTTTTGCCTAAGGTTACTGTGAGCCAGAAAAAAAAAAAAGGATTAAACTCAAGGTGATATGACTTCTAATCTTCGGCTTTAATAACTGAACTGCAGCAGGTCCCACCTGGGCTCAGGGTTCTTGCTTGTCATTTAGACAAGTAACTGAATAAAAGCTAAAGCAAAGAATCAATCCTCATTCTTGTTACGTTTAGGGGGATTTCTTATCATGCATCTAAATGTGACATAAAACCCTAATGAATCTCATCAGCAGTAGGATATGTTCTAGACTCTGATTCTTAACCACAATTAAAAACTTTGGTCTTGATCTGGTAAAATAAAAGAATAAATACATAAGCACACAAAGCTTGCTATTTAAAGAAATTATTTGTTTATGTGTATTTACTGTTGTATATATTTGTGTTTGCAGCAACAGACATTCAGGACTGTAGAATTAATTTGTCGCTCTCCTGCAATATTGTCCAGATACTCAGGGGCAGAGGAGTTCTGCTGTCATGCTTGGTTTAAAAATAATTTACATACTTAAAGAAAGTGTTGCAGCATTTTATCTTAGCACGTGAAACTACTGACTTTTGCCATACTGCCCCATGTTTTTATCTGTGATTGCACTGATCATCTTAGATTTCTGTACTATCTGTGGAAATATGTGACAAACTCCCCATTTTTGTTATAATTTCCTCAAAAAACCCCTGTGGCTAATCTGTAATTTGTTTTCTTGCTGTTTGCGTATTTTCTATGACTTATTTTTCTACAGTTGTTTAGATTTTTTAAAATTTTGTGTTCTATTTTTGAAGGTTTGGCTTCTTTTGAAGGTGGGGCTTTCTTAAGAGAAACACTGATAACATCCCAATTCCTAATGCCTAATAGCAATTGATGTCTTAATTAAAAATGGTCCTGTATACCTTGGACTGATGAGATATTTTGCCTCAGAAATATTTTCATATTAACACACAGAAATATTTTTATACAAAATTTACAGAATAATAACCATTTTTTTTTGCTGAATAACGACTAATTTCTAAAATAAGTCACTAGGAGCAACAAAATGCTTTTACTTAAGTTCAGTGAAAGTGAAATTTTTGTATGCTTTCCTCTTCTCACTCGAAACTGAGTTTGAACAAATTTTGAACAATATTTCATCTTCTTTTGAGAAGGAAGAAAATTACAAAATTCATTAATCCTATATGTAAGGATTGGATTACATTTTCCTTCACCATACTTAAAATGTAATCTTAATAAAGGCTCTAAGGAGAGGTATATACATGAATAGTTACTTTCTGTTTTGGTTCCTTTGCTTGTTATCTCATAAAGCTTTACAGTCTTTAGGAACAGCATATATATGTATGAAGAAAGGAAGATAAAGTTCTAATATTCTTGATTTATCATGAGTTCAAAAGCATCACTCTTACAAAAACCCCAAATTATTTTTTTTCTTTTTTTTGTTTAAAGAAGCAGAATCCTCCTTTTTTCTATTTATTTCTCTTCTCCCATATCTCCCTGCTATTCCTCCAGGCCCCTGATGTGTAATTGTGTTTTAGGGAATATTTCAGTGTTCATGGGAATATCCTCTGGTTATCCCTTATATGTGACACTTCCAAATGCACACTTCCAAATTATTCTTCCACTGTAAGTTAAGAAGACAAATGAACTCTCCTATTTTTTTTTTTTTTTTTTAGTTTTATTAATTGAGCCTCTAAATGAATTTAGATGAACCAAGTCCTAAAAACACCCTTATCCCTTTGCTGGTTGTAAAGGACACCCAGGGGAACCAGCACACACAGTCACAGTCTTGTCCCCCCTCAACTGCTTCTTCCTGTCGTGGGTAGAGATAAAGCTTATCAGACAGAAAGCCACTTCCATGCACCACCATTTTGTGCTGATGGGAGATTCTCACTTATAGGAACGTCATCATTTGTGGCCAGAATTTTCTTTATGTCATGGCAGCTCATTAGGCTGGTGGCTGATTTCAAACCTGTTTTTGTTCCAGTGACTTCAAGTGAGATTTAAATCAAAAGTCTTGAGCTCCTTGTTATCCAAGATTTTTCGCTGAACAGAGAAAATCAGTCCCTTTAACACAGAAAATGCCTAAGTGGCAGGAAAAATTTGGGCAGGCTGGGAGGGGGTTTGAGCAAACTGGTCTAGTGGGAGCTGTCCCTGCTCATGGCAGGGGTTGGAACTAAATTATTTCTAAAGTTTTGTCTAGCCCAAACCATTCCAAGATTCTGAGATTTTCTTATTCTATAGCTGAAGAAAACTATGTGCTATCTATTAGGATTGACTCACAAAATGATGTGATGAACCCCATGAGTAAACTTCCTGAAATTAAAATATAGATTTAAACCAAATATCCTGATGGCAGTTAAACCAAATTTCCCTATGGCACATGCTCGAGATTATGGTGTTTCAGGCCTTGCTTTGCATTTTTTAGTGAAAGGCACAGCAGAAACTTGTGTTGCTGAGCAGCAGAGAACACAAACTTCATTCAGTACTAAATAAGAAACAGTTTGAGCACTTCAATATTTACAAGGAATGCAGAGGAGCCACTTCAGGACCAGTCATGGTTCACATTGGTAGATATTTGGTAACTAACCAGAAAAATCGTGTTCAGTATCACCCAAACTGTTGTAGCCAACCTAGAAGTAGAATACATTCTGCAAAACAGAACAGTTACAATCCCATCCTTTGTGTGCTTGATGCAGGCACACCAACGTTATAAACTGTAGGCTGATAAATGGACCTCAAATATCGGTAAAAGAACAGAGTTTTCAACCATGCATAACACAGAAACAAATTGTTGAACTTTTTTAATTCTAAAGGCCTTTTCCATAATTTTTGCTCTTGCAAAAGACTCCTGAGGCAACAAGACAGCTTACCTGCCAGCTCTGACATTTCTATAACCAAAGCAATATTTCAGAATCCTTGTGCCATAAATCTGATGTGGACTTGAATTTCCCAAAAGTAATAAATGATCCAATTAGAAAACAAACAAAAAGGTGAGAATAATTACGCTGTTTATTCTTTCATGATGATAAGGAGAGCTTGACAAGACAGAATGCTTTTCCTAAACCCAGAGTTTCTCTGTGCTTGCAATTGATCTTAGGAGTTAAAGATTCTGTTTGCATTTTTAACATACTGAAGTAAAATGTATTGCCTTGATAGAGATGTTAAGAAGCAGTTTGCTTACAGTATCTCTTACCCTTCATTTTCTATTCCTCTCATTTATTGCAGAATTTCAAAGGCATTTGAGGATATATTATCTGTGCAGAAGTAAGTCCTACACTGCAATGATTTACAGTAGTGCAGCTTTTAAAATCCCTTCTCAACAGCTTTTCCCTGCACTTAATCATCCACAAATGCATTGTTGATTAATTACACAGATTATTTTTAATAAAAAAAAATAGTTAAAAAAGAAGACTGTTTTTCCAGCTCCCTTTTTGCATGTATAGGTGCAATCTGAACCAAGGGCTGTTCTATAAGGCACAACAGCTTGCAATTCTTTGATTTTCAGATTTTCTGAGGATGGGTTGTGCATAGTTTGAAAGAACAAAAGGTAGATTTTGTGCAGCATTTTCAGCTGACATTTGTGAATCCAATCCAAAAACAGCTACGCTTCAACAAGTGGAAGAAGACACTCCTTGTGATAAAATTAGAACCCAGGGCTCAGAAAACATTTGACATTTCATAATCTCTAAGTAGTTTCTTTCAGGTACCTCTGTTATGTATATGATTTGTTGCTTGTGTTTGCTTGAGGTATATATTTCAGGACACCTTCTCCCCCTGCAAATCCATTCATCCTAGAGCACAAAATCATATATTTGGAGTTGGAAACAACATTTAAATGTTGTCCAGACTGCCTCCCAGATGACAGTTTGCTCTCTGACACTGTCGAACCAACCCCAGTAACTCCATTCCTGAGTGCTGAGGTTGCTCTAAATATTTTCAACACAAGGTTTTGTTTTTCTGCATCTCATAAAAAAGGGCACCACGTTTATTGTTTGCAGAGTTTTATGTTTTTTCCACCACTGCATGGCTATGAAAATGATTTCATTCTTATTTTAATACTGCAGGCTTCGAGAATAGATCTCTTTGCACAGCATTCCTCTGAAATATGAAAGAGATGCCCTCTGCAGCAAGCTTAACACTGCTATCATCTGCATAATAAAGATAGTCTGTATGTATAGAATATGCACACACACATATAAATTTATACTGATATACTGTGTGGGCACAAAGATAAACTGAATAAGAATCACAGCAGCAAAACAGAAGAGACATGTAACTCAGTGACTGACATCAAGAACAGATCTCATCTGTCAAATGACTGAATGGAGAAGCTTTTATGAACATTTCTTCTAGGACAAAGTACATTATATGTGCAAAATGAATGTACGCAGCTGGATAGTGTGCCATTTCCCTAACAATTTCATTTAAAAAGTTGCTTCTCATTCTTTCTTTTTTTCATTCCCCTAGGCAGTTTTATCTCTCCTTTTGCCCCTGGGAAAAAAAAAAAAAAGGATTCTCCAAAATACATGTGCTAAATTTTGTATCTCATTTCATGTAAAATTATCTACTCAGTCACAACCTCAGATCCTCTCAGAGCAAGTGAACACGTCTCAAAAATAATTAAAAATAGTAGGGTTACATCAGAGGCATTATTTTTCCAGGTCTGTGGGGGATTTGCTTATGTGGTTGCAATTGTTTTTTTCTTGAGGGATGTAAAGAATGCCAAAATAGTGTACAAACCTTGACATTTATTTATGTTATTTCCACAAGCACTGGTTGTCAAGGACCTGCTAATAATGATGTCTGCTTACATTCAAATGCAGAACAAAATATGAATCAACTTAGTAGAGCAAGGAAAACATTATCTTCTAGTGGAAATTATTTGATGATGGACCTTGCTAATGAAATTTTTGTCATTGGCATAGGGCCCTGATTCAGAAAGGCACTCACATATCTCACTTTATTAATGTGATCGTGCCCCTGTTGAACTCAGTGGAACCACAAACATGCTCAGGTTTCATGTGGGCTCCAGAAGTTTGATGAATCAGCACCTGAACAGCAATAAGAAAATGTCCTTATCTGTGGGATCATGTCAATGACTAAATGAAAACTCAAATTTTTCCAGCTAAGGACTTCCCTCCTGGAAGAGATACAGTTTTCTGCACTTTGCAATGTGTCTGTTTACATAAAAATTTTGCTCTTCTTAAATTGATTACCTTTTTCCACATAGTAGAAACCAGTGAATTTCGAGATTGGTTTGTACAATTTTTATCAAACCCACTGGGGGTTTCTGATCTACCATTGTAGATATGTTAGGCTCCCGTAAGCAGCAGCTTGTAGATTGTAGTTTGAAAACAAGTCTTTCTGAATAGGTATTGAAATCCTGGTTTGACTGAAGAGGATGGCGGAACTTTTTTAAAGCTGAGGTTGAGACAGAAGCTTTTCCCCCTTTAAAGCAGTTTTGAGTCTCCTACCACCATGGAGGCACCACCAAAGGAACTAAGAAACAGGATTTTTTGCATCATAGTCAAGTAGAAGGAACTCCTCTTAATTTTTATTTAATGGATAAAAAGAGGGGTAAAAAAGAAAGACTTAAATAAAGGGTTGAATTTGCTTATGTTCTTTGAAGTTTTTCTTTGTAGGCAAGAAATCAGTGTGCAGAGAGAGGAGAGGGGAAAACAAACCAAAAATAATTTAAGAAAACACTGGGTTCTGTCTTTGAATTATATAAAATCAGCTGCATTTGATTTAATTTTTCTTCAGCATAATGTGCTGTATAATCACTGGCTTCATCATCTCCTGGGCCCAACCTTCCTCTTAACACAAGCTATGGGAGCTGTGCAACAGAGCTCAGTGGAAGTAGAATTTGACCCATGCTTTGCTTCAAAAATAGAAGGTACCTCTGTCACTTCTCTCTTTTCTTAGAAACTCTTTCTTTTGAGATGCTAAAGAGTCCTAAAAAATCATTGCTTGTGATGCCATCAGCCTTGTAAACTGTCAAAAGGAACCAAGAATCAAAAAGTTAAAAGTCCACACTCCTGTAACTTCTCAGATTAAAGGACCAATAAATGGAATACTGCAATCAGCCAAAATTGTCTACAAGACTTGTTTCAACCCCACTGCTTAACACAGGGCATGGTTGGGAGAGGGAAGAGAGAGGGAGGAAGAGGATGAGGGACATTGTGGAGGGAGGTGAACTTTTCTCAGTCCATTTAAAGGCTGGCTCTCTTCCAAAATAAAGCAACTTGCTTTCATGAGGGTGAAAGAAGGTTTTCCCAGGGGAAAATTTGTCCCTAAAAATAAACATTAGTGAGAATCTGAAATGAAAACAGTGTTGAAAAATGCTAACAATTCCTCAGTTATCAAACAGAGCTTAATGATATGTTTGAGATTTTTTTTTCACCTCTCCCAAAACGCAACCAGAGCAGACTGTGGTGTTTCAGAGATTATTTGAGCTATTAACTGCAGACAAATAAATATTAATTGAGTTTGCTTCCATATGGAGCAAATAAGAAAATTCATAGCACCTTTACTGAAAGCAAAATCAGAACAAAACAGTTCTTTTAGCCTTTAAGCCTAAAAATGCAAATAAAATGAGCAAAAGCAAATAAATAATAATTTGTCTCTCCTGCCACCTGGAGAACTCCATATGTACTCTAAACATTGCTTAATTAAAACTTAGAGAACCCTGGTCCAGTAATTATTTCTTAACTGCTTGTTTTAGAGGAGAGAGTCTTTGGCCTTCAATTACAATAAATTACAGAAAGGGCAAGCGTGGACAGGCAGGATTCAATAGCCTTTAGTCAGCCTCATCTTCCCAACTCTGGAAAGCAAGGTTCTTTTTACAGTAGGACTTGACTGTGCAAGCCCTGAAGTCATGGTTAAAGATCCCATTGACTGTGTGGGCACAGACACAGCCCCCCCATCCCGTGCCTGTGGGGATAACAGTTAACACTTTGCATTAAAGCTATTCTGCTGCACCAAGACTTTTTTTCTCTCTCTCTTTCTTTTTTTTTTTTCCCCAAAAGTGGATTTCCCCCCACCCCACATTCTTCTCAATGTGGTTTCAATGTACTCATCTTTCTGAGATCTCTTTTACCTGATAAAATTGCAAAGCCATTATGTCCTTATTTGTCAGTTTGGTGCGTGGGGGGAGAAATGGAAGATTGAATGTTGAGGTTCTACAGCTCCTCCAGCCCGTGGTGATTCATTAGGACATTATGTGGCAGCATGCACTCTGGCATGCTCTAGGCATCGTGCACACTGCTGTTTGAAACAGAGCAACATAATAAATCCCTTTGTTAATAACTCTAAATGATGACTTATGCCCTGGAAATTCCTTTTCCTCCTGGCACAAGCAACTATAATCTCCATGGTGCTGCAGAACTGAGTAGACATCCTAATACCTTTACAGGAGGTGAAACAATATGTACCTCATTAGCAGGTCACAGATCAAACTATTAGCAACATGGTGGGAAGCCAGGATTTGGAAGCTAGTATTTGGTGGGATTTATAAAAGGTCATCTTAGAGGCAGCATGCAAAAAATGCTTTTTGGTGGTGAAAATGTCTCTCACAACAGATTTCCCACTCAGTGGGAATGGGGAAGACATTTTATCCCATTGAGCAGACTAGTTTGGCATGGTGATTACTTGGGCTTAAAACTTTATGCATCTCATGAAATCTGCAGCAGTTCCTCTTGATAAATTAACCTTCGTTTTGTTGCATAGAAGGAGGAAGCCCATCAGTTCATCTCTGTTTCCTTTGCTCTTTATCTCTTCACAGTGTTCATAGCAGGAGGGAAAGAAGAACTAGAAAACACTGCAACACCTGCCAAAAATGAACACTCTGTAGTCGCCCCACAGTTTCTACAGTAGCCCAGGGGCTCAAATCCTTAGTCCTTATGTATAATCAGGGAATGTTCAGCCACTTGGTGTAGCCTGGGATGTTCCAGTGGATGCTCTGTAGCTGCACCAGATAGCTGCATCCTTCAGCAACTCATCATGTTCATAAAATATCATATACCTTTTCCTTTTTAAAAAAATCTACACTGATGGTTGTAAATGTTGTGTTGCTGATTGCAAACAGAGACCAGCATTTTTATTCTGCCAGAGGGAAAAGGAAACTGAAGCAGGAGTACAATGCCCCAAGCCCATCCTGTGAGGCTTGCAGGGAGTACACAGATATTACCAGTCCTGTGGGAGTTTGTCACATAAGGACAGAATATTTGTTATAAATTAGCTTGCCCATTCCTTGCCAACTGCTATTGTTGTAAGTTCACCAAGAGAAAGGATGGCCTTTTGTCCCATGTGTGTCTGTTTTCCATCCTTGGGAGCCTCAGTTCTCCCTGGTCACTCTAAAAGGCTTGCACATTCTCTCCCAGACCACTGAGCATCCTCTGCAGGGCAGCATGGTGCTGGTGCTTCCAGCAGAGAGAAGTGAGGGGCAGGATTCCCTGTCAAAATTCAGATCAGAGATCCTCACTCGTGTGACCAAGTGCACTTATCAAATATTTTTAAAATGTGGAGATTAGCTCCTGGCTGTGATCTTTGTCTGGTCTTTGGTTCATTCATTTCAGCTCATAAAATAACTTTACAATGCAGATGCAGTACAGAAAAAGCCAATCAAAGGAAATAGGAAGATTGGTTCCTGCTCATCCAACTTTCTGTTAAAAAAGCACATTTGGTAAATTCCATTCCAACTGGTCCCTTCAAGGCCTAGAATATTTTTGTGTGCATACGGTATCAAGACCCAAACAAACCAAGCTGTGGTCCACCTAAAAAACCATTTAGATTAATTTCACTGATGTCTATGGCAAGAAGATGTTTTGCCATTTGTCATTTCATGCAAAGCATGACAGAGGAAGGAAGATACATTCTGTGAAACCTTTACTGGCGACAGTGGCATGACAGTGAGAGACAAGAGGCTCACATTAGCAAAATTAGGTTCCTTTCCTATCCAACCCTGCCACTGAGCCTGATTATTTAAGTCTTCTAAGGTTTCTGTTTACTCACCTGCAAAACAGAAATAATTTTCTGAAGTTCCTTAACATTCTTTCTTCTCATTACATTTTCTTTAAAATTACAAACCCTTTCACTTTGACAACATTTTTCTTCTTTGTAACTTAAGGAAACAAGGTGCACTTTGTTCCATGCAGTCAAAAATCAAGCACTCATTTGAAGTTATGGGCTGTGGGAAGATACAGGGTATGGCAAGATAGATTAAGAACATCTAAGTTAAGAGGAAGCCATCATCCAGAGAGTGTACATTGTCCTGTAAGGGACTTACAAAGGGAGAAACTGGACTGTAGGCAAAAAAAACCCCAAGTATTCTCTAAGCTTGTGACAGCAAGTATCAGGATCAGTAATTTACTGTTATTTGTAAGCTCAATATTTGTGAGGGCCCTTCCCTTTGCACCCCTTGATCTTGGGCTGAACAATACCAGGGCAGTTCTGAGTAACTGTGCTGTCCTCCAAGGCATGGTGCAATTCTTTCTTTTAGGAATGTACACAGAGATTTGCAGCTCATGACAAATTGATTGTGGTCATCACCTTCTATGGACCTGACAGCTTTGGGCATATCCAGGGTCACCCTTTCTACAACCCCATAACTCCTTCCCCTTCCAGGACAAACTCATAGCAAAGACAGGTTATAAAAAATGCAAACATAAATCAAACCTGAGCAAAATGTCTGGTTTCACAGAACTTGGAGCTTACCACACAGCCACTGCAGAGTAGTGTCATGTCATGTTCTCATATGCAAACATTTGGTTCCCAAGGGGAGCCCTGTAGACATAAAATACAATTATTGGGTTTTGTTGTTTTGGTTTTTGCCTTTTTTTTTTTCCCCTGTTACTGGTTTATTTTTAAAGTTTCTGAAATAAGTCAGGGGCTGTGCTGCAGCCCATCAACACATTATTTCTGTAGCAGAACCTGAAAATATGTATTCTGTGGCTGACCAGTGCTAATATACTGAGAGAGGTCTGTGAGGGTAGAAAGATCACTGGAACAGCGCTGGAGAAATACATAAGGCAAAACAAACTAAATCCATACCAGTTTCTCCCTAAGAATGTTTCACTTGCTGTCCCTGAAACTGCAGTTGTGTTTAATCCTGCACAGGAGTTCATCCATACCTGAATAGAAGCCAAAAGCCAAATAACTTTCAAGAAATTTGGACACCAAGGCCACCAGGAGCAGAAGGAAAATGAGGATCTATGTTTGACAGAGGTGGAAACGCATCCAGTGGATTCTGGCTCCCATATCTCACCAATGTTCAACTCTTGAAGTCCCAGTGACAAGATTTGGTTTCTGGGAGAGTAACTACTGGCAGAAGAAGAAGAAGGTGGAGATAAAAAATAAACTAAAATTATCCCAAATGTCTTGCAGTTGGTCTGTTCTTTGATTTTCTGTGCTTAGAAATCAAAAGGCTACATAATTTTATCTGCATGAGAATAAAGAAAAGAGAAAGGGGTGTCTCTACCACATCTGCCCAGCTGTTCTCTAATAAGATGACGATAACACAATTTAAGCATATGTTAATATTTCAGTACAAGGTCATGCTCTGAAAGCATTCAGAAAACAAATAACCAGGTAGAGGGCTGTGCAGAGTAATTTCCCTTTTAGAAAGGGCAATTAAAACTGCAGTAGCCTTATCTCCTCACAACTTACATTGTTTTAGAACCACTGGACAAAAAATATTACTGAATGGAATTTCTGAGAGATTGGTAGAAATCAATATAATGTATTTTTTGTGGTAAATGTCTTAGAATTTATTTTCCTGCAATAAAAATACATTTATAATATCCCTAATGCTGATAAAATATCTTCTTGATAATCTATTCAAACACCTAAGAGACTTCAGTTTCTCTTCTGACACGCTCTGAATTTCAGTTTAAAAATGTATTCTGGTTTAACTGTCATCAGTAGCCTAATGCAATCTCAAAGAAACAGACATAGGCTATTCAAATATGTTTCCAATATAAGTTGGAGATTGTCAGACAAAGAAAAAAATAGCTTCCCAGTTAAAGACATGAATGTCAAGAAATAAGAAGAGGAAGAAAAAGTGTGCAAAATCCTGATTTTTTTATTACATTTTTCTGGTATGGGTCAATTAATCATAAGTCATCATAATTTTAATAAAAATACTCTACAAAGCACAGTTAAAAAGCATGACTTAGTTCATCAAGATCTAACAGGGTTTTTCTTTACTGTTGAAATTTTAATTATTCACTCTTTCAATATTCATAAGTCACCTCATTCTTGAATTGGTTGGTGAGCCACACAACCAAGAGATTTAATAATGGGAAAGACAGGAAATTTAGGGTACTTTCCTGTATTTAAGCATTTTCTTCTGTTTTACTGTTTTTGAGATTTTACAATAAAAATCGCTCACAACAATCCTAAGATATAAAGCCTTGTCATAAGAAATGAAATTCTTATGGGTCTGTATGATTCTAGTAAGCAAAAATTTGTGAACTATGCCAGATATTCCAAATCTCAAGAGGGAATTATGTGTTATGGTCTCTGATTGTTATTAGAAAATGGATTTTTTAAAACAATATTAATAATAGTTAGGATATATTTTAATAGTTCACTCACCAGTGAAATGATCTTTACAGTCCCTTCTAACCCTAACCCTTTTAAGTTTCCATGAAATATCAGTTGGTGAGATAGAACATTACAGAACAGATTATAAGCAAGTAAATCCCTTTAGATTTTATAACTAAATCCCTTTATGTTTTTGTTTTAAAGCTCAGATCAGAAATTTCAACTTGTCCTTTCCAACAAGGTAATAGTGCAAAAAGCTGTGATACTTCACCCTGTTATTCCTTTTCCTGCACAACAGTAACAAGGCTGAGGATGAAGTCAGTCTGCGAATAGTCTGGACATTCTTAAAATTTAACTGAAAACAACTTCTTTGCAACTTTTTTTTTTCCAAATCTCTCCATTTTGTAGAAAAGCAAAAGTTACAATATCAGCCCCAAAGATCTGTTTGTGCTGTCAGTGATACCCCTGTGTGAATGGAGAAATCTGGACCCAAATGGACAAAAAAAGGTTAATGTAAGACATAGATACTTTTGTGCTGCAAAAATATTTGAAAGCCTTGCAATTCTCTTTTTTTTTTTTTTTTTTTTTTTTTTTTTTGCCTCTTTTAGTCCCACAAAAGTCACACTCAGCAGCCTGAGAGACACAGAGAAGCTGTGGCAATTTTCCTTGAACAAGAGATGCGGTTCTGATAGCGGAATCACACAGCTCGGTAGTTTCATCACTATTCAGATGCTTGTAGGAGTTACTGTTCATCAAAAAGGACCTTTAAATTTATGGTTATTCTGTGTATTTCCTTCCTTACTAAGCATTTTATGAACAGCCTTAGGGTTGTTTGAGGTTTTTGCTTAGGACCACATTTTTTGCTTTTGTTTAACTTGTGAGTAGGCTTTTCCATGAGAAACAGAAGTTTCTAGATTGAGATCAAGATGCTAGTTTTCATCTTGGGTAGCGCCCTTATGTTCTCCCTTATGTTCCTTGTTTACTCCAAATATTGCCTCTTATAGAATAATTAAGGTTGGAAAAGACATGTAAAATCAACAAATCCAAACATCTTTCCATCACTCTTCTTAGTGACACAGATATGGGCTAACTGAGGCTCGGTTGGCATTAATAAGAATGACTTAATATGTTTGGTATGTGCACTTTGAATTTACTTTTTCCCTGTCCTGAAGTATTCCCAATGAGATAATTTTCAAGTCACACTGGGTATCTCTTTCCCCAAGAGTCTGGGAGGGAATGAGGGTATTGAAAAATGGCAAAATTTTAAAAATTAATTACGAGATCCTGAAGGGTTCTTGGCATCCATCAAGATCACAAGGCATTGTGGAGGTCTCCAAATGAACAAGACAAGTTTATGAAGGAAATAATTTTCAGGAGCTGTGATCATAGTACACCTCTCCATTGGGAAATATCCAGAAATTTGTAAATCAGAGGATTGTTATATATAAAAAAGGCATCTGATCAACTGCAGAGCAGTAGTCCTACACTTTCTCTGGCCTTGTTTGAATGAGACAAAACAATGGGGTGAGAAACACTCCCTGTTTTAAGTTAAAGATTTCAACATAATTTCTATTGATCTGCTTCCAGCATTAAAATATGTAGTGGATTCCATCCCCCCCCCCCCCCCCCCCCCCCACCCCAGGCTGGTGCACAGCTTTGGTTTCTAGGCATTAAATCCTGTGCTCCTTGTCTCTGCCATATTGAGTGAAACACTTGTGTATTACTCCTCTGACACTTTAACTGAGGAAACATACTGAGGTTCTTGGGCTGCTGCTGAAGTTTGTAACAGAGACATCCTATGAGGAGACATGGCCACTCTTTAGTACATGCAATTGACATGGTGGTATTCACTCAAAAGTTGGACTTGATGATCTTGGAGGTCTTTTCCAATTTTAACAATCCTAGGATTATATTTCTCTCCACAACCACAGATGACAGCCTGTGGAAATCAGTGCGATTCCAGTAACATTTATATTAACAGCTAAATGTTTGCTCTACTTATATTTGCATGGGAGGCCCTTTCCCCCTGCAGATTTCTTCACTTGCTTCAGCAGTGGTAAGTCCCTGCAGGGCGCAGCCTAAGATGATATTTTTTAAATGAGCAGCAATAAAAATTCCCCATAGCAAGTTTAAATCCTGATAATGGTGCACTTTTATTGCATTGTACTGAACTTTTACCAATCAGTCCAATTATGGGCTAATTCATTCTCATCACTTTGGAAAGTGCTTTTTTTTTTTTTTTTTTGTCAAAGCTCTATCTGATTTTTTGGCATGTGAAATGCTTACAAAGGGAAGTTAATAAAAGAGCAGTTCATCTGCATATACAAAGGAAGATCATAATATAAAAAATTGCCACATTAGAGAAGTCTAGACCTTGACTATCTGTCATATATTTTTATAGTGTCTTATCACTGTGCTATCTGATTAAGTAGTGAAATGGTTAAGATAAATGAGACTTAATTAGTGGAACTGATACCTGTCTACTGCAAGCCTTAAATTTGCATCTGGGAGCTCTGATTTTCCGAAGGGAAGCACATGCCTGCAGTCCTGCTTCCCTTTGAAATCAATGGGACTTTTCCTTGCACTGAAAACAAATGCTCAAGGTTTTACCCACAGCCAACTGAAACTTTTGCTGTCTACTCATCCCTTTGAATCATGAGCTAAAACATGGGGAAACGAGCAAATACCAGAGCTATGAGATGGAGGGAGATGCAGAAGAGCACAGAGTTGTCTTCTAACATGTCAGGCTGCAGAGCTCAGCAACATGCAGAGACAAATAAGTTGTGTCAGGAAGAGGGTTGGTGTTGACTATTTTTACTTTGGCATTAAACTGATCAAAATTAGGTTTTTGTTTGTTTTTTTTCCCCGTCTTTTTTGCAGCTTTGCTTGTGGAGCAAAGTATTTACATTTGAGCTCAGGGATTAGATGGTGAGTTGCCATTGGTGTCAACTATTTCAGTAGGAATGGGTTCTAGCATAACTTCCCTGCCAAATGCTCCCTGTGCAGAACAAACGATTTACCACAGAGCTCAGAGATGGGGTATTTACATTCATTTAAGTTTGGTATAAACATTTACAGAACATTAGAACAAATACCAGCATTCTCAGCTAAATGTCTGACCACAATTATTTCTGATGAATAAATGGCCTGTAGAACGACTCTAAAATGAGAGGCCTTTCTTTCTTTCTTTCTGTTTTCCTCTCAAGCCAAAGGACTTTGAAAAAAACACAGTGCAGTATGCAGCTAAACACACTGTGCAAAGGTTCACGTAGAGTTAAGGAAAACCATAGATGCTTGTGAGATTAGAGAGTGAATATCTAGATTAAACCAGTTTATGTTGTCCTTCATCTGCTGCTCTGTTTTTTTCCTTCAAAATCTCACCTTCAAATCTGACCCTGACAGACATGCCTGGTTCAGTAAAAATGCTTTGTGCTGACCAAGTGCTTTTTAAACCAAACATCATGAGCTGGCCACTGCAAAGGTACTTTTCCCACTGGAAATGGTGGCATGAGGGTTGTTGATTACAGCACAAGAGACTATTTACCAAATATTTCTCAAAGGCACCTGGCTGTGAGAATAAGAAAGCCACTCAAAGGTACCTAGAACTACCTAAGAGTAAAACGCACATTTTCTCAGTGTTAGCACACCAGGCTAATGTATTCTTCATCACTCCTTTAATTATTATTTTTGTTTTAGTCATAAGCATACCACAGAGAAACATTGCAGATGCAAAGATTTCTGTTCAGTGCTATTTGTGGAGCTCTTCTGCTTGTGACAAATTAATCCTCATAAAATAATAGAACCACTAAGTTGGAAAAGACCTTTAAGATAAAGTCCAACCATTAACACAGCACTGCCAGGGCCACCACTGAGCCATGTCCCCAAGTCCCACATCTACACATTTTTTGAACATTTGCAGTGACAGTGGTGCTGCCCACGGACACCACTTCCCTGGGAGCCATGTTTAAGAAAAACACATTTAAGAAAAGTTTAAGAAACTCTAATAATAGTTTTTAAAATATCATTGTTAATAATGCCATTTCCAGTATAGTTTTCATCAAGAGAGCTGTCCAGTAGCTGCAGGACTCACTTAACACATCAGAACATTTCTGTTTTCAGCTCCCACAGAGCAGGGAGCTTAACTTGATTTTCAGGCACCTTGGCTGAACATGTAATTATGAGTGGATTGACTATCCTGAGACGTGTCTTTCTTAGTCTGGGGGGCGACTGTGTCTGATTAGGGACTTTTTATGATGCTAATTTAAAGTTTCTAATAAAAACAGCTTATTAATCTCTCAGCATTTCTGAGTGAAACTGGATTCTCTTTTTCTGCAGCCTCCTCTACATTCTGTTGTGCCTGTTCTTCATTGAAATGCATTTGGTCCCTGTAAAAATAACTTGTGCAATGCAGAAAACTAAAATCTGACCATTAAAACACAATTCATTACTCCTTTCCCAAATAATCCTAATTGGACAGTGTTAACTGTTGATCTGATTGAGATCCTGGATCCCATGAAGGGCAGATCATCTTTTCCAGTATTGACAGAAATCTGTGATACTCCTACTGACATTTGGAAGCATCAGTTTGGGAGAGCATCAGGATTTCACAGTAGAAGATACTTCCAGGCAGAAGGAAGTCCCAGATGTACAGCAAGTTTTTGTCCTGGATTTGTTTGTCAAACAGTACTATGGCTGATTAACCTTAGCTTTGAATTCCTGATTTCTTCTCTAGTATAATTTTGAACAGGGACAGATTATTTTATTTAAAGAGAACAAAAATGTCATTAGCAACTTATATCAACTCTTAAATTATTGAGGTCTAGCTACTTTGGAGGATTCAAAAGCAGAAACCAAAGAAAAATGAGCTCTGAGCATTTAGGTGAGGATCAAATGAAAATTGAGACCACTTTGCTCTGATTTGCTTCACTGCAATGAATATAAACTGAGTTTAAAAGCCTGAATTGTTCACAGAGGCAGCATTTACACCCCTTATCCAAAGGTGCAAAAGACTGCATGACAGCCAGAATGGGGGTGAATCCTGACTCAAAAGTTGCACACACATTCAGTGAGTGGGGGAGGGAATTTTAATGAGCTTAGGATTTCTGTTGGCAGTAGCTTTAATCATCAGGTCTCCCCAAAAAATGAAGAATATTCATGCATACAATAATTAATACTGAACAGGAGATTTGTATCAATCTGACAGATAGGAGATGAAATTAACTGTGCTTTCATGTACAATTTTAAGTAGGTCAGATAAGAGCATCTATTGTAACCAACTTTTATTTTATAGATATACTATGACAGACCCACACGTACACATTTAAAAATGTCTATAAAAATCTCACACGCAGCAGAATCCCCTTAACCTGATGTTTGCAGGGTGTCCAGCTCTTTCCCTGGAGGTCACCATTTTTCCTCACACTGATTCATGGGCCCTAAGGTCACAGGCGATGGTTGTGATACAACCAAATCTGCAAACACGAAACTCAAAATAGCATGCAGTAATTCTTACACTGCATCCCATCAACTATGGATGGACTGGAGCATGCTGAAAATATTTAAATAAAACCATCTCTTATGCTGCATTGATTTTTCTCTAAATTTTATTCTTTTGCCTCCGTCCTTTTAAAGAGTTAGGCTGGATCAGAATTAGATACCTAACAGTGTTTCCACTTTTAATAATATTCCCCACTAGGTAGTGAAAGCAATAGTAAAAACATGATGTAAGAAAAAAAAGTATCAGAATATGACATTATTGTGATGGGGCTCCAGTAAACATAGTTCTCTGAAGGTGTTTTTCGTAGCACTTGAATTTCTTCAACATAAAATGGAAATGCAAAGAAAAGATGTCTCTATCCCTCAGTCTGATCTGCATGCACATTTTTAACACCCACCAAAATGATAAAGAAATCTGAAGTTTACTTTAAAATATGCAGGCACCTTTGCCATGGTGCTGTTTTACCTTTTTTCTAAACTGAAAAATTAAACCTGTGTTTAGCAATTATTTAAGACCTCGCCAGTTGGTTGAGTTAGCATATAACTGCTTAAATAAAATAATTTATTTGTGTGTTAATTACCTAAGGAAAAAAATTAAAGCATTAAGCCAAACTCTGGAATATTTTTTGCTAACTAACTGTTTAGTCAAATACCCTGCTCTATGCTTCCTTTGTTTTCTTATTCATTGAAAAAGAAGAAAGAAGGGAGACTTGAGGAGGAAAAATAAAAAAAAAATCCCAGTAGACAGAAATTTGGAAGAATCATTACAAAAACAAACTTAGTTGTTTAAAAAAACCCTGATAGTATTTCTTATAGGAAAATATATACATTTTGTTCTGAAACACTGAAGTAACCTACCAGGTAAATGCTTGAAGTTATACAAATACTACAGCAATGTGTCAGACTAATCAACACTGTGTGCTAAAATAATCACACACACTGTGTCCTTAATTGCTCGCTGAACTGGGGACTAGTCCAAAGGCTCTCCAGCTCTGTGACCAATGTCTGTGGGGATTTAACTTGGTTGTCTAAGTGACTTTCAAGTCTTGCTCCCAAGTCAATATAGAAAGATAGAACAACATCAGAAATATTTCATCCCATCAGCAACCCAAGTGTCCTCCTGACCCCACAGCTCCTGTGGCTCAGCTCCAAGGAGAGGGGTCTGCAATGCTCTTACAGTTGATACTTTTTACCCAGGGGCCAGGACAATTTTGGGGGTAATCCTCTTCTGGTTTGAGAACTAGCAGATGGCCCTGGGAGCTTGCAGGAGCAAAAAAGTGTCACCAGTGTGCAGGAGGTGTGGAAATTAGGTGGACTCGTGTTGTATATTTAGCTTGAGTGTTATATATTTAGCTTGACTGTTGCTCCTAAAGAAGCAACTTCTGTCCCTGAAGTGTTCAAGGCCATGTTGGATGAGGCTTGGGGCAAGTAGGTCTAGTGGAAGGTGTCCCTGCCCACGGCAGGGGCTGGAACCAGGAGACCTTTAAAGTCCCTTCCAACTCAAGCCACTCCATGACAGTAGGTGGAATGAAGACCCAAACTTCTGAGCTTGGCAGAGGATCTGCACTACCCAACCCTTCAGCCAAAGCTGTGATGGGAGTGACATGGAGGCCAAGTATTTGGAGGGTTGTGAGTGTAAAAGAATTATCTGCTGTAATTCCCCTTGTGTGGGAACCAAATGTCATAAAAGCAAGGGGGAAGAGAACCAGGACAAGTGGGTTGCTTCTATTTTTTTTTCTCCTTCTTGTTAAGAAACTTTATTTTTTAAAAAAGTCCCCTTTGGTGGCTGCAAACTTATCACAGTGGGATCAACAGCTAAACCAAATGAGAAAGAAGGTGAAATTGTCTAGACTGAATGAAGCACATGCAGCACGGTGAAAAGTAAATTGGAAGTTTAGCATTCTTTCATTTTTAATAACCTGAAGTGTTATCGATAATGTCAGTAATTAATTTTTTTAAGATGTTCATTTTAGATCAATAGTATCCTCATTAAATGGGCAAGGTCATGTATCATATTTAAAACATTAAAATTAAAGCTCTGTGGTGAAATCATACGAAGTGACATTAATGAGGATGCAATTCTAACTTTTTTTTCTTATTTTTTTCTTTTTGTGTGTATTTCTTCTCTTCATCTTTCCTGTTGTTGTGCATTTCCAGTGTGGAAAAGGCTAAGAACAAATTCTGCTGAAACTGTTTCACTTCTAATTCTATGGGAAGTTATTTTCTGTAGAGATGCTAAAAAATATTGGCTCTCAGAATACCATGAGCTGACTGCTGCAAACTCTGATTTAAGGACTTCCGTGCTCTTGGGTCATATTAAATAGTTTCATGTGGGCATTTTAGGTTTTTTGTACAAAATACTTCCTCTTGAGTGCAGGCTTTGACTCAGTTGACAAAAAAATAATAAATCAAATAGTACATATAAATGGGCTTTGTTATAAACATCAGTGCTTAATGGATCAGCCCCTTAACTGGAAGCTTAAATGAAACTGCATGTCTTAGTGGGAGAACTGCAGGTAAACTGCTGCTTCTGAAACCTGAGCATGAAACCACAACCTCTGCAGCCTATTTGGTTCATAGCCCAGGCTCAGGCCATATATTACCTGTATTTACATGTATTCACACGCTGGACTTCACATCTAACCTTCGTGACTGAAGTATGAAGTGAAGCAACTTCCATTTTGCTGTAGAGCTGCTGGAAATACAGGGCTGCAGGATTGCTGCTGGTGCTGGAGCGAGCTCACATTCAGTTCACACCTCACTGCTCTTTCATTCTTTTTCTTTTAACTCCTTGCTCTTTTCTTCCTGCTTCCTTTCTTACCAAAACACTCAGTGAATAACCCTGGAATCATCAAAACATCATAAAGACTTGAAATGTCTCTGTAAGCACCCTCAGCATTACCAGTCAAAAATACCCAAGATGACCTAAGACATATTTCTTTCTGGTTTTGTCTAGAAGGCTGAGTTTTACAAGGGATCCACCCTTCATAGTTCCTTTGTTGTTGTTTATTATGATCATATAAGAGTGCTGTATACAACACACAAGAATGCCTTAAAAGAAACTTCGAATGAGCTGAGCAGTAGCTCCTCATTTGAAGGGAGGGGAAGAAGTAAAGAAAAAAAACAAATTTAATTTTGCTTTCTTCATACTTATGTGGGAGAAAAAGTGCCCTGCTCTTACAGGATGGCTCTACCTGATGTTTTGAACATGGTATGCCTGGGAGACAGTGTGGAGCTATCTATTTGCTTATATATTAAGAATGTTTTTTCTGTGTAGGAAGCCTGAAGATGTTATACATTTTTTGTGACTTTAATGTTTTTTTATATCTAAAGTTCATGAAAAAGCCATGTAATTGGTACAGAACTTTTTTTTTTACTTGCATCAAGCCCCCTAATCTTTGAACATTAGAATAATTTTGCATCTAGCCTGGAGTAAATTAGTTTCTTCAGGGTTTTTTTTTTTTCAACTTCCCAGCATTATTTATTTTCAATTTGAAATTCTTTTAATATCAAAGTGGGTGTAATTAATTCTGTTTCTGATGATCTGAAAATTAAAATGAAAAATTACAAATAATATATCAAAGAACTTTCATAAAATATACCTGACCAAAATAGTTCAGGTTTACTGAAGCTACATATGAATTTTTGTGGGGAATTTTTCCCCATGTATATAAAAGCCATGCTTTAGTGCCATCTAGTGCACCAAGAAATGACAAAACTTCCCTCAATGTTTATGCTCTTCCCTTGCAATAAACACTTTAAAACTCTAGATTAGAGCCATGGCTATCATATTAAGTAAACAGTAAAATTACTCTTAATTACCTATTTGGAGCCCAGTTATGTACAGTCAATGTGAGCGTAGAACAAGAGTTTCAGGTCCTCTCTCACCAACCATCACTGAAACTAAAAAAGACTCAGTAGTTCAGATTTAATCTCTTTTCCTCTGGAAAATTAGAAGTGTCTCAGAAGAATTGTAGCTTTCAGCTAACTATTGTGAGTTTGAAACCTAGAATACACAAAATATGGTGTGTGCAGAGCCCAGGTTTTTCCTTTTCCCATAACTGAACAGTAATTCTCCTGATTGCAGGGGGAAAAAAGAAAGCAAAAATACCAAAAACCTGCTGGTGCACAGAGCAGCTGGCAAGAATAAAAATATCATAGAAGCATAGAAGGTTTTGTGTTAGAAAGGACATAAAAGATGTAATTCCAACAGCCCTGAGATGGGGAGGGACATCCAACCAAATATTTAGTGTTTTTCTTCTGTTTTGAGGTTTCATGGGGGGAGGAGTGGGGGTTGGTTAGGATTTTTTGGTTGGGTTTTTAGTTTGGTTATTATTCCTTTCAGATTTTGTCAATGAAAAATAAAAACTGAGTTTGCAAGCCTGGAAAAAAAAAATCTGAATGGCACATCAGCTCTGGATTGTTCTCCATTATACAGAACTCATGATGGCCACGCTAAGAGGAGACTTTGGGCCCCAGCATCCACCCAGATGGTTGTCTTACCAATGATCTCTGGGTTAAATTTTTATCAGCCTCAGCACTCTGGTGGGATGTGTGTGATTCCTAAATGGCTAGGAAGGCTTGAGAGGATTTTATCAGACGATATGAGCTTGGATATTTTTATTGGAGAGGTCAGATATTTTGCTGAAAGCATCCAGATCTTTGGAGATTGAGACACTGATTACAGGCACGGATTTCACAGCAGGAACACTCATGTTGTCAGGTTTGACAGATCCAGTGCTTACAAACAGGTAGGAGATTTCTTGCCCCAAATCAGGGACAAGTTGTTTCTGTGCAGGTTTCATTATCAAAAGGAGAGGTGATAGCTTTGATCAGAAAGTGAGACTCATTCTGACCTTCTTGCAAACCAATAATCTGTGCTGATTCCCAATGTGTGTCCCTGATAAAGATTTCTCTACTTCTTATTTTTTTTTTAAATACATACTTTGAGTCTAGTACAGCAAAACATTTTGGTGTAAAAGCCAGATACGTTCAGCTTGGTACCTGAGTTCATTGCCTGGGGGGGACAGTGACAGCTGAGGGTCAGGAGAGAGGCACAGGAAAATGTTAAAGTTTTTGCACAAGGAAACCAGCTGTAATTAGTGGCAATTTCAGCTTCATGTTAGGCCATGAAAAGTTTTCTAATATCATCATCATCATCATCATCATCATTATCTTTCTCACACCTTTTTGGTCACCATCAGGCAATGCTTGGGAGTTGGAGTTCAGCTAAAGCAAAGACTCCCTGTGATAACCTGCATTGCTTTGGGGGCCTGACTCCTTTGAACTTCTAGGTGCAAAGCCATGACAATAATCCCAAGTGCTCATGTGGTAGCAGCAGTGCCAGGAGTGGATGAGAAGGAGGAGAGGGAGGAAGATGAAGAAGATGCTGCACTGAGATGCTGTTCTAGTGCATGAGATGCTGCCTCCACTTCCCCAGTGGTACAAGGGGCCACGAGTAAATTCTTCATGTAGATGGTAAATGACTTTCAGACCCCATGAGCTGGATGTAGCTGTCCTGAAATGATAAGATCCTTCCCACTAAACAAACAGCCTCCAGGGGTGTCAGGAGCTTTGCTTACCAATCTCTGACCTGCTCCTGCTGAGCAAAAATAAAAAAATAATGGCAATCTTGTTAAGAAAAACACATTTGTCAGCACTCTGAATTTTAATGTGAACTGGCAGTGGATCTCAGTGATAAAGGAAAAGTCTAATACGGAAGGTAATTTTGCAGAGACCTTGCTAACATGTGTTATCCACTGGCTTTCTTTTATTCACCGCTGTGAATTATCAACTGACTCAAGGCAATAAAGGGAAAAAAGTTGTATTTTTCACTGTGTCACTTTAATAACGTCATCCAAAGCTCACTGCAATAATTTAATTTCTCAGAGAAAGCACAGAGTTATTACATTTCTGACCCCCTCCTCCTGCAGCATTTTGCAGACAGGTATTGAGCAGTGATTGACCAAAAGTTGTGATTCATGGTCAGCCACAGGGTTCTACCAAATTTCTTAATCCTCCAGTAAGGAAGCTTGATCCAACACATGATCTGAATCACCATTACCAAAGAATGTACAAGAAACCCTGAAGAAAACGTGAAATTAATCAACCCAGGAGAAATTTTCCTCTTACCCTCTGTCAGTTATAAGCAGAGATAGCAATATGTATCTATGCAAAGTGTCTCATTTAAAAATAGGAGGTTTATACAGTATTAATAATCATAATGTTATGAGGTTGTTATTTCTTTCCTCTTATCAGCAAATGGAAACCTTTGGTGATAATTTGGGATCCTATTTTACCAGAGACTAATTGCAGCATTGCAGCAAATGCACTAAGGCTGTCTATCTACAGTGTTCACTTCAAGAAACTTTGGATTAAGTTCTTAGATCCAAGCAGAGAGCTACATAATGCAGTTTCTTCATTGATTCATTTTAAATGTCCAGCAGTAAAGGTTAAAAAAATTTCTCCCAAAAATCCTGAGCCATACTCCTGAGTCTTGCTTCAGTTTTGTTGTGCAGTAAGGAATTCCTCAGGTTCCATATGTGAAAAGGAGGTTCCTTGATGAGAATGCATTATGTTCTACCACTACAGCCTCAAAAGTTTTCTCCCTAATGTTCTTGATGCTTGCCACAGTTTACACCAGTCAGGAGACTTTAGCCCATTAACTCCATCTTCCTATTCACCAGAAATCCCCAGTGTCCAGCACACTTATTTTAAGTGTTACTCCTGGAAAATGTGGAAAATAACCTTTAAAGTCATCATTAAGTGTATTGCTGTGAGTGTCATATACATATCTTATTTACAGAAGCATTGAACACCTTATGTTCAAAGGAAGATGTGCCAAAAAAGTCCTAATTACACTGTTACTTAATGCCAATCAGGTAATTATACTCAGCCCACTTAAATGCTCTCTGCAATCTGGAGTTACTTCAGCATCTTAGATAGGATTACAGGCATCCCAAAATGCTCATCAGTGCCCTTTCTTGAGGGCACTGGGTATTGAACCAGACTTCTGAGTAGGACCCAAACCTCTCAGCCCTTTATTTCCTCTGTTCATCCATTTCTAGATGCTTTTCTCTTTTCTCCAGCCACTCAGGTACTTTTTCCTTAACCCAGAAACATCTCAAATATTTTTTTTTTTTACTCCTTTAGAATGTTTCCCCTCCTTTGATTACTTTTTGGTCTTGTAGGATATGTTTGGCTTATTGTTTATCTTCTGATTCCTGGGAGAGAGGTGACCACTACTTGAACTTGGCCCATCTCCCCAGCAAAGCACTGAACAATCTTTGCCCTAGTTCCCTGGCTGAGAATTTCCTTCTGCACCTCCACTTTGAACTTTTTTTCTTAGCACTGATATGTTGTGTTTAGCAATAGGATTTCTGCTCAAATCCTTTTCCATTTCTCAAATCAATTTCTGGTCAGAAAGCCAACCCAGAGGCATGGTACAAGCATAGATATGCACATATATAAAAATACATACATATTAAAATAGATTATATATATATGTGTGTGTGTGTGTGTGTGTGTGCGTGTGTGTGGACTCTGTATAGATATCACACATATATTTAATATAATGGAAATATATAGATATTTGGGACCTTCCTGGAAAATTGACAAAATTCTGCACTGATGTGTAGCTGTGGGGCACCTCATCAATACAACATATGAGGCTGATATGCAGATCCAGTCCCTATCATCTTGCAGGCAGTCAAACCACCAGGAACAGCAGTCCTGAGCATTTCACAGAACTTGCATGTAAAAAAAAAAAAAAAAAAAAAAGTGAAATATATTCAGTAATCAGTAGCAAAATTTGTCATCACTTCAATGCAGCCAGGAGGCAATCGGAGACAGTTTAACAGATGCTTCCATATTTAAGCCAGAACAAACAGAACAGATTAATTTCCCCACTTTCTCCTCAGAAGCAAATGCCAGAAAGTTTTGGGTCTGAAATTTCACTGTGTAACACAAGGGGAAAAACAAGTTTTTGATCCCTCCAGCTGCAGAGGTGATGTGTGCAACAGTGATGAGATTAAGAACCAGAAGCCCATCTGTGAGCTCAGGCGGCTGCTTGGTGAGAACAAGGTTGCAGTGAGGTCCATTAGTGCCTGATCACACAACTTGGAGTAAAAGCAACTTAGAAGTATTACACACTGCTACTATTAAACATAAATACTAAAGCAGATTATTTGTGAGTAGAGCAAGAACTTCTCAGCACAGCACCAAATTCACTTTCAGGTTAAGTGTGATGTTGCTTTTTTTTTTTTTTTTTTTTTTTTTTTTTACACAGCAGGTCTTGTGGCCAAAAAAATGGGATGAAATGTGGTCTCAGCTTGCTGCCTGTGCCATCCCACTGATTGCAGAGGAGTGTCCCAGGGCACACATCGACGATGGATACAGCCCAGAGGTCACAAGCTGCCTCTCAAATTGCAGGACTCCCACACTTAATTTACGGCTTTAATTATGCCATCAGCTGTCATTAGTCCTGTTCTTCAGATCTGTCATCCTGACCCAGCAGGGAGGGCTGGGGGTGAGCTGATGCCTGGTGCAGGCATGAAGGACAAGAGGAAAGGCTGCAGCATCCAGGGATCCGGCACCTGAGGTTGCAAAATGGAGCTGTTTTGGAGCTGCTGGAGGGGAAACTGCTCTGGCAGCAGCTTGTACCCTGCTTCAGATGGGAGGGGTTTCACAAATCTGCTTCCTTCCTCTGTGCCTGTGTACCAGGGGTTGTTTTCTTCTGATTTTTCTCTTACCACGTGGCTTGAAGCCTACTTAAACCGGCTGTCCAAAGCAAAGAAATCTGGTATGATACTAAAGAATAATCAGCACTACACCAACCACTGTGTAATTTCATGTATTACTTTATCTGCATCCTCCCCTGTGAATTGCTTCCCTGCGATTGGGAAGGCAAAAGGGGACAGTAAAGCATCAAGGCTCCTGCATTGCCCATGAACGCGTGCGGGTTTGCTCTTTGCCGAGCTCTGCACCCCGAACGTGAAGGTTGTGTAATAATCCCTTCCTCAGCCTTGACTCAGAAGTTGCCAGCTCAGTGATTCACCACCTGCTTTCCCTGGAAGTGCCAGCTGAACCCCCAGCTGAACAGAGGCTGTGTGGGGCAGGGACAGCTGGGGGTTCCGATTTATCACAGGTGTGCCGCTCACCTCTGACATTAAAAGCCGCGGGGGGAGAAGGAGGGGGGGATGTGTCCTTCCTTTGTGGGAAGCCTTCTCTGTTTGTCAGTTTGGAGGTTTTACGGTCATTAGACCGTCGTCTTCACAATTGTCTCATCCAAACTTTGCTGGGGCTTAAACACATCTTCCCTGTGACAACGATTTCAGCCCTGGCAGGATCTAAAAAAGGCATTTTAATCCTAGTTATTTTCTGTTCCGCTTAATTGCCTTACCCAACACTTACACTTCATATAAAGACGATCCATCTTCTCCCCACTAACCTCTGTAATAATCATTATCCTCCTCTGCAGAAATAAAATAATAATATTTCTCTTTTTTTTAAAGAAGAAAAAAGTGATAGGGGTTAGGAGGAAACTTGACTTTGAAAACAGACACTCAAATTATAGATGTCTTTGAATAATCCACAGTATTTTTTCATGCACTTCACAGTGTTTCTTTCTGCAGCTAATGGAGCTTTAATATGGGATCTTCCCCCCTCCCTTCTCCATGCAACTTCCCCTCCCCTTTCCTCTTCCACTCTGAAGTTTCCATGAGTAATCCCAAAAACAATATTTAGATGACTGAAATGTTAGAGCATAATGTTACTGTATAATGCAGCATGTCTAGAATATTCCTCTGGGATGGAAATCTTTTCTTTTCAGTATATTAAAGGAGAAGTAAACATTGTAGTGGGGATAAAAATGGATGCTTTGAAAAGCTGTTTTACACTTTTGCCATTTTTTTTCTTTCATTTCTATCAACTTTATTGGAGCAGCATCAGCTATCCTACAAGTTTTCTGTGAACAAACCCCTTTCTTTTTGTGATAGTTGTGAGCCCACCTGGTTGTATCTGTCACATCGTCCCCGTTCCTTCTCTTGTTTCATTTGCCAGGAAACCACCACGTCAGGTACCATTTATGCAGTGTACTAAAATCACTGCTGTGTTTGCCCTAACTTCCAAGACAACCAAAGCTACGCCTGTTGCCTTTATCTGGTGTTTGTGTCATCTGTCAAACAGTGAAATCAGATTCTGCACTTGGTGATCCAAACGTTCACCCACATAGCTTAGTATTTTTCGCTTCAAATTTGGACTTCTAAAGAGTCCTGATACAAAAATGAAATATTAATTTTGTGAAATAAATTATTTCCAGATTAGCATGGAAGTGAGATAAATTGGGGGCAGCTCCTTGCTCCTCCCCAGACTCTCTGTTTGAGTGTGGGCAAACCCCACCACTTCACCGGGCAGCTGTTTTATCATCTCTAAAACAGGGTTGGACAGAAGATATTAATTCTCTCTCTTACAGGCAGATGATGTGAATGAATCCACAAAGAAATGTTCAGAACACGTCTGCACCAAAGCACCTGTGGTTTCAGTGGAGAGTCCCAAACTGTCTCTAAAGTGCCTCACGTAGGTACCAGGAGCTGCCTCTCACGCAGCTCAGACCACACAGAGACCCACTGCAAAATGAACCCAGCTACAGCCAAATTACAGAGCAGACACAACAGTGAATCATGTAATAAGGAGAGGGTTAAAGACAGGTACACTGCTTGTCTTTTAGGCACCAAATCTATGGCATTATTATGGTACAAACAATAGAAAACCTGTCATTAAATAGTTTTGTTTTCAGATCAACCTGCTTCTCACATCCATTAGAAACTTGTGGCATGGTAAATTGGTCTTGACAAGGGCGGGTGATTTTTTGCTGGGCTTGGGTTTAAATACAGCTACTTGCAATTCCCATTTCCCACTGCATCAGTGTCTTCAAGAAAAGAGATTTTAATTTTATTTTTTTCACACATGTGAAAATAAAAACAGCTTAGTGGAAACTCACAGGTCCTGCAGCCAGTTTGCTGAACTAGTCAGCTGGCCACCTTTTCTCATGCAAAATGTTTCACGTGAACCTGTTTTATGCCTTGTAACATTTTCATGTGATTCATGACAAGTGATTCATATTTCTTTGGTATTCGCCAAAGATCATACTTAGAAATCTGATTCTTAGAAATTTTTTGTTCCCGTGTGTAGGAGGGATTGTGGGTGCTGTAGTCAGGTTCATTATGATAAGGCAATCTCAGACAGTGTCACATAATCCAGTTTACAGTAATAAATAATAATAATAATCACAAATTCAGTAAAATCTTGAGCTCGCAGTATGAAAAAATTTACATCAGAGCCAGGAAAAACCTGAGAATGGTTTTGCACTTTAAACTGTTTTTGTTGCACTTAAAATATGTGAATAATATAAATATTCAGCCTAAATATTTGAGTTGTGGACTGGGGTGTGAGGTCCAGGTTTGAGTTTCTGCCTTGCTAGTGGACTTCCAGTGTGACTTCAGCAAAATTACTGAGTCTCTGTGATTCTGTTTCTTTCTATTAAATGTACTACTTCTTAACATTTGTATTTGTTTTGATCCTAAATTCTCCAAGGGAAAGAAGGAAGATTAACTTGAGTCTACAACAGTGATTAGCAGAGGCACTAAAGTGATGGAACAGGCTAGGAGATGCTCAGGATTTTGTCTGGGATTGTTCAATACTTCTTTTATGTTCCTGAGTTTCAAACAATAATGAAAAAAAAGCAAATATAATTTCCAAATCTTCTTCAGTAAGGGAATTTTTTGTACTAATTGCAAGTACTTTGAAATTGAAACATGTGTGATCTAATTTTAGGATTTTGGATGCCCTGCCCAGTAAAAAGTTGTACAAAAATTTACTAATTGAACTGTCACTGGGTTCTTTCACACTTCAAGTGTGAAAACTACCAAAAGTGATGAAAAAAGGGATAATGGGGAACTGGGGAGGAAGGAGAGGAAATGCATGCACACTAAAACAAGAAAAATAGACAAAAAAAAAAGAAGAAAGAAGAAAAGAAAAGAGAGTAGTCTTTCAACTCTTTATGGAAATTCAGATATCAGATGAGAGTTGGCTGGTGTTTCCTATTTGGCCTCAATTGGCTGGCTCCTGTAATTTCCACTTCTGTTGGAAAAGTCATGCTGGGTCAAACCTCCAAAAGATGCTACTACATAGAGGAGGGCTGAGGGGATATTTAACTGGAAGAAGGGGGTTTTAGGCTTTGATCTCAGCTCCCAGTCTTTTACATTTTACTTTAAACAGTTTAGGGCCTTTGCCAGAATGATTGTATAAATTAAGTTGGTGAGGGATGCATTTATTACAATATCCCTTCACTGTGGCCAGCAGCCCCCTCCAAATTCTCACACCAGAAGCTGACATGAAATGCTTGAAAGATTCCTTTTGACTTTCCCTAAACCTTATCTTTTGTTTCTCAGTGGAAATTGGGACCAGCCAAAGAGTGATCTGGTGAGAATATGAGTCTTCATTGTGAGGTTATGAGGGAATTTCTTTTCCTTTAAAACTGAGCTGATCATCAAGATGGGCATTCAAATCAATGCTTTTGGCTTATGTGCAGCTCTTGGGCTTTCAAAGGCATCTAGAACCTGGTGCTGCTCTGCTTATGCTTTTAGACACACATTACTTGGTTTATCTGTTTTAAAAATGCAAGTAAATACACAACCATTTTGGTTTTTATGGGACCCAGTTAACTGAATGAAAGAGGATCTTTCCTTGGCTTTATTGATCTTTGGAGCAAACATCAGGGGGCAAACCACCCACATACCACACAAGCCTTTCTAGCTATGATTTTAACTTTCCTCTTTTCATATCAATTTTTGATATTTTAATTAGAAAATATTTAGCATGATGGTATTGACCTTTATGGTTCTATGTTTTTAAGAAATTGTTCACATTCATAGATTAACTCAGAAACATTTACCTAGATTCAGTAGAGAGTACATCCTCCCGGATAGTGACAGCTGCATTAATGGTTAAGATAATGTCCATGGCTCTCTTAGGTAAATACTATCAGTCTGAAATCTTCTTTTAAGGAGGAGATAAACAAACCCACTCAAGAAATAACAGCAAACAAAGCAACACAAAGTAAACTCACACTAAAAGAAATTAGTACCTACAAAACTGGGTAACAGCTTTACAAGCTACTGGTGTAGCACAAATCTCCTCTAAGTACCAGGAAATAAGTCATTGAAACTTCAGCACTAAATTGAAGTCCCTACTTGTAAAACTTCAGATAGCCACAAACTCCTTTGATTCGATGCAAATCAGAGGTGATATTCTTTTTTTTTTTTTTTTTAAGGTGCTATTTGCTTCTAATACACCTGACCAATAGGTGAACTGAGAAAGACCAGAGATGGGCAAACACAAGGCAGCACAAGCTCCCTGTGCTTATGTATTCATTGAGGATGGGCAAATTTAAAAACAACAATAAGGACTTTCAAGTGTTTATATTTCTGCTGATTTTCTCCTTTCATCTTCTGGCAAAGGGTGATGTTTAGTGTGAGACCTTGTTAACCACTCTGAAGCCTTTCTACTTTGTAATCCTTGCTTCAGAGTCAGTTTGTATTTCCAACTTTAAATAAAGTGTTATACCCACACATGAAGAGGTAATAATAAAACTTCTGTTATGACTCAGTATAAAGATGGATTCCTTTTCAAATTACATCTTCCCTGGTGCATGCAACTCACTGCTCACCGTCTGGTCTGCTTTCTCCTCAATACATGATAAAGGGACAATACAAAAACTGTTTCAACTCCCAGTAAGAGGCTTAAGTCTGTAGCTCAGACTATAGGCTCCCAGAGACTTTAAGCTCTGAATGGACTATTGGATCAGCTAGTCTGACCTTCTATACAAAGCAAGCCCTTACATGTCATTCAGCTACCTCTGCAAGAAGTGCTGCAGTTTGTTTGGCTAAGTCAGGACTTCCTCCTTATAAAGCACATCTCTCAGAATGTGCATTCAAAAAACATGCTTCACTTTCTTTGACAGCATATGTCAATGCTCATCAGCCTTGCCTAAAAGTAGCAGTCCAACTGGTAAAATGAATTTGCCTATTTCCAGTGTGTCACTCCAAACATTCTTGACTTTTCTGTGGATGTTTAAGAGAATTGTCACTATGCATCACCGTAGACAATGATTTGCCTTGATATGCTATAGAATCACAGAATGTGCTGAGATGGAAGTGACGCACAAGCATCATCAAGTCCAACTCCTGGCCCTGGACAGGACACCCCAAGAGTCACATCATGTGTCCATGAGTGTTGTCCAAACTCTTCTTGCACTCTATCAGTCTCAGTGCTGCGACCACGGCCCTGGGGAGCCTGTTCCCAACCAGTGCCCAACAACCTCTGGGGGAAAAACCTTTCCTAATATCCAACCTAAACCAGTTTTGACACAGCTCTCTAAGTTTCTTCCATACTGACTGAATATATTCTCTTCTTTCCTTCAGTTATATGGAGTCCTTTAAACTGTAGGGTTTCAGGATGTGAATTCTTGAGCTACCTCTTGCTATCCATGGCCTTTTGGGCCTTGATGAATAGCTGTTAACTTGAAATCATTACTTAGATTTGTGCTGAAGTTGAGCTGCAAGCAACTTAAAGCCAGCAGGGAGCTGTAGAAGTACTCTATCATACAATAAATGATTGGAGGGGCTAAAATCACAGGGAAGAGTTATTTTCTATTTTTCCTCTTTATGTATGAACCTAAATATATTTAGATACCAATCCCAGCCTGGTTGTAAAGACACATCAAACTATTCCACTGTGTAAATATGGAAAATATTTCAAAAATCTGCATTTCTGTAGGTCCCAATTGTCATTTTGATAGTGAATATTTACAAGGTCTTGGGCCATAATGAGCTTATGAGTATGAACATATATAAAATACTCAGGCAGATCCCTCTATGGTGTAAAATTTCCATTCTTGGTGTCTATGTAAATACAAGATTTGTGCCTGCTAAACCAAGAAGATTGCAATTGCAAAATATAAGTAGATAAGGGTATTCACCAGCCTTCAAGGTGGTGGGTTTATTTTCCATGAAATGTAGGTGATAATCATAGATGAAATAAGCATGACTGTGATGGAGAGGGGGAAATGCTGTGCATTAACACAGGCTGGGTAGCATTTATTTCAACTCTGTTCAGTCTTCTCTGACTTTCAAAATCGGTCTTATCAGGGAGACAGCAACAGATTTTCAGGAAGGAATTCATGTTCAGTGTGTCATGGAGTTGCCCAATTTCCCTACAAACCCCTGCTTGGTGTAAACAGGGCTGACATTCTCCTGCAGGGTGGCCTGCAAATTGGAGTCAGCTCCAAGAGAGTTCCCTGGGGAGCTCAGCTCTGTAATTATGTCACCACTTAGTGGAATAATGAACACTGATGGGTTGAAATGAATCCTGGTCCCAACAGATTGAACTTTTTAGCATGTCCTGTATCAGCCATCTCTTCACTTCATATAGAGTTTCAGTAAAGTAGAGGGCAAGGCCAAGTTCAGAATGGCACCTTGAGCAGAGATTGGAATTAATAATATCAGTTTTGCTTCTTTGTCTGAGGACATTTTTTGCTGCTGTTAATCCAGCTGAACTTCAATGCTTTTTGCCAGTCTTGAAACCATTTTAAAAATATTAATCAGAATAAAGCTGTATTTGCTGGTAGCTTATAGCATACTTGCAATTCCAGTTATTAATTTCTACCTCATTGTGCAACTTCTCTGTATTATATCATCTATCTCTAATAATGGAACTAATGATACTTATCTTGCAGATTTGCCCAATGTTAATTTCTGATAGCAATCTGATAAAGGGAATTGCTGCTTGGCAGAGGACTGTGGTTAAGGTGGGACCAATTTACTCTCTGACTCACGGTTTTGACAACTCATCTCCACCCTCCCCTTTTTCATGTGAGTGAAGCAAACACTGTCCACTAAAAATCACTGGTGTGTGTCTGTGTGGCTGTATTGCCCTCTAGTGCTGACCCTCTGAGGAGAAGGGATAACATTTCTACAACTGAGGACTGCAGAGATGAGTCCCCATGCCCCCTCCTGAGGCTCAGCATGTCTTTGGCTCAGGAGACCCCATTTGTTCTGGGGGTGAGAAGCTCGTGTGGGAGAAACCTCATAAACAAGTGAAGAAACACCTGAGATTTGTTTAAAATAACTTGAGTATCTTATTGCTCAAGGGGGGAAGTTGTTTTGGTTGGTTGGTTGGTTGGTTCTGGTTGGTTTTTCTGTTGTTGTTTTTGTTTTTTGGTGGGTTTTTGTTGTTTTTTTTTTTTAACAGTAAATGTTGTATATTTGGCGTCTGAAACCACAAGCCTACAAAGGTGGACAATAGAGGAAATGTTTTGTTCAGCAAGGATGGGATTGTTTATCAAAGTGGGGATCATCCTTCCAGGATCATTCACCAGGATCCACAGGGTAAGAAGACAGCATTTGACAGGGAAGACCAAGGGACAAATAATTTTTCTATCTGATTAAGTACAGGTGTTTTCACCTCCTCCATCCCAACCACAATGCTCCAAATACAGAACTACTGGTTATGACAAGAATAAAGCTGACAGCATCAGGAATACCCTCAATTTTAACACTAATTTAATTTTTATTTTCTTTCTCATTCTGTTTTTCTTCTGTTCTTCACCAGGTGTTGCATTCTGGTGCTTGCCTGACTAGTTAAAAGAGTGATCAGTTTTTCCCAAATGTAACTAAGAATTCCATGTACCCACATATTTGAGATTTAGTGAGAACTATCTCAAAAATTGAATTTGTTCCTGAAATCTAAGTCTCAAACTGATTTAGCATAAGTCTGTATCCTCTAATATTATTATCCTTTTCTGTCCTCTCTGACCACGAAAAAAATAGGAAAAATAATATATTTAAAATTTATTATTATTATTATTGTTATTATTATCATTAATAATAATAATAATAATATCCTCATCAAAACAAAATCATCCTGTAAGAAAAACAAAGAAAACCTAAATTTCCAAAGAAAACAAAATCTTTGCCGCATAACTGTTTTTCCCCTCCCAAATGCCCAGTTTTGATTCAGAAGGGGTAGTAACAGACAATCTTAAAAAATCCTATCAATACTGTTTTTTAAATGGCAGCCATTCACTTGCTGTGACTGTCACTTTCCTTTGAAGACTCTTTGCTGCAGATTCAGAGTGTACAGGCCTTGCAGGCTGCATCACAGCACAACAGAAGCCTCCTCAGAGGCTTGGCAGTGTGACATAAGACAGGGAAAACATAGGAAAAAAGCTATTTTCTAATGTTATCTGAAAGGCTATCAGGGGAAAGTTCTTAGAGTATAGAAGTTACCAGTGAACATGTCTGCACAGGACATCCTAACTCACGGAGCAAGTTAATAAAGTTTGGAATAGTATTTTAGCAGTTTGCTTATTATTAGCAAGGGACCATACCCCACATGAAACATGACTCAGCCAGCTGCAAATAAACCCCTCTTCGTCCTCTGAGGTTTCTTTCTTTGATGCTTGACTTATCCGAGATGCTTCTCACTGCCTGCCTCCAATTTTGCTCTTGTGGTAAGTTGTTTAGACATGATTTAAAAACACATTATGGGCTATGGAGTGAGATAAGATGTAAATCAAGCTCATCCAGTCATTCAATCCAAAAATAATATGCTGGCATGGCGGGATATTAGAACCTCTGCAGGATCCCAAGTGAGAAGTCTTGAAACAAAATCAAAGTTATTGTTGTTGTTATTATTACCCTGTGCTGAAGAGCAGAGGATCCTTCCCTATCTGGAACAGGCATCTTGTGTCAGGTTTCCCACACTTTGAAAACCAAAGCAAACCTTTTGATTAGAAAGAATAATACACTGTGGCATATGTGGTGTGGTCTGCTGCTGCCTTTTTGACTAAATCCATGTTAACATCAGTGATGGGCAGGCTGACTTGTGTTAGGTGAAATGTGGAGAAGACTAAAACTACAATGAAATTCCTTTGAAACTTCCTTAGTTTAAATGCCAAAAACCCCCAAAACCAAACCAAAAGTCATGTCCTATAATTATTGAATTCTTCATATAGGATGCAATTTTGTAGTTTATCATAATAGCTAGTAGTAAAACATGACAAAAGGAAGGCTAAATCCCTCCCAGAGAATGGTATCAAAGCTAAAGTCCTCACCAGAAATTAAAAAAAAATAAGTTAAATGATCCACAACAACAGATATTTTTATTTAAAAATAGACCATATCAACTATAGTACAAATTACCTATGGCCTAGAAAGTAGTATGGACTGGAAAGCATTTTCTTCTAACTAATGTCACTTACAATTTCTCCTTTGAAAAGCTGATCTATTGGCAGACTTTCTTGTGAAAGTAAATATATAAGTTATTACGTGTCCATTCTGCTTAGTAGAGTGAACAGATAAGAAATTAATTATATGGAGGATTATTTTACTATCTTTCAAAAAGCCCATGAGAGCCAAACATGTGATTGGTGGTCATTGTCCAGCACAAGGTAGCTGGTAACCTTTCTCTAGAAGTTCATTATCTCAAAGAAGCAAAATGTTCACATCTTCATTCCACAGTTTTGGTAACCTTTTGGTATGCTGGCTCTTAAATACCTTGAGAAGGATGAAATTCTAGTTCTGATTTGTTGCTGTATCTTGTACATCATGGAAGAATGACCATGTCTGTGGACGAAGATATGTCATCTGGTACCTTATCATAAAATAAAGGAGGATGGGAAAGACCACCAAGGTCACCAAGTCCAATCTTTGATTGAACACAACCTTGTCAGCTAAACCACACCACCATGTGCCATGTCCAGCTGTTTCTCAAACACCTCCAGGGATGGTGACTCCACCACCTCCCTGGGCATCCTGCTCCAATGTTTCACCACCCTTTCAGTGAAGAAATTCTTCCTGATGTCCAACCTGAATCTGTCCTGGTGCATCTTCAGTACATTTCCTCTCATCATGTAACTTGCTACTTGGAAGAGGAGACTGAAGCCCACCCTGCTGCAATTTCCTTTCATGGAGTTGTAGAATGTAGTAAGGTCTTCCCTGAGCCTCCTTTTCTCCAGGCTGAGCCCCTCAGCTCCCTCAAATGCTCTCTTCAGGCATGCTCCAGCCCCTTCCCCAGCTCCACTGCCCTTCTCTGGACACACTCCAGCACCTCAATGTCTGTCTCGAAGTGAGGGGCCCAGAACTGGACATTCACAGTATCTGGAGCATTTGCAAAGTGCACAGTATGAAGCACAGGTATGAGATGTGCTGAAAACATCCTGGGAAAGGAAGAACACAACCAGTGCTAAGTAATTGTTCACCTAAATGGACCAGAACTCCCTCAGCTACTGAAAACAGGGATAAAAAGAGCTACAGAACTGGGGAGGAATGCAAGTATGTTTCAAACCTGCATGTTGATGTGGAAAGCTGTGGATATTTGCTCCTAACTGAGTGAAACTCTGCTATGGAAAAATACTTGATTATGCTGGAAATCACTTAACCTCTGTCCTGCTCTGTCCAGGTGAGACTAACTTCTGTTGCCTGTGGCCATGCCAATGAGAAGGTCACCTGTTCTGTCTGAGAACAGAAACTAAACAGTTCTAACTGTTATTTGATGACTCAGGCCCTAAATGGTGAATAACAGAAGTTGAATGTGATTCAACCCAAACAAATGTTGAACTCTTTCCCAATGCTGCATTATTGTCCAACATTCCTGAATAAGTGGTACAACCTTATGCAAAATCCAAACAAATCCAGCATGTGAAAATGCTATTTAAGCCTGAATAAAGTGTTAAAATAAACGTATTAGGCAGCAAGGATATGTTTTGTAAACACATCAGGATTTGAAAATAGATTGCCATATTATGTTAAAACCATTTTAAACTCCATTTGTGTCTACAGTCATTTCATATCAACGTTTTTCAAAGTGGCTAAAGGGACCCGTGTGGTGTGTTTAGTCTGTAAAAGGAGAGACCAGGAACACATTGGAGGGGTTCTATTCTACATCACTGGGTCTGTGTCACAGTAGCATTGAGCTGCTGCTGTCAGTCCTTGCTGCCCAATTGACCCCTTCTGCTTATATTATTAGTAGACCTCAAAATTGATATTAATAGCAAAATAGCAACAAAAATTATGAAGTCTGGCTCAGCTAAACAGTTGGCATCCACACCTTTGTCTCACTACTGATCACCAAAGCACAAACATACTCAACACTTTATCTCATGTATAGAATTTAGATTACTTTGTTGAATCAGAATAAAAAACCAGAGACAGTCCCAAATTTGTAGTTTTCTTTCTTGTCTACACATAGGATTTTTTCCACTTTTTCTGTTCAGCCCAAATCTTTGAAAGTCCTTTCTTCAGGCTACTTCTGCAAAAATTCTTGAGAAGGTGACATCACCAAAGACAACTGAGGTCTTAGAAGGGACGGTGATCTCTCCAATGGCTAACCATTGGGCCCAAAACATGCAACAAGATGTGACTTTTTGATGAATTAAAATTAAATTAATTAAATTGGAGAAATTAATGTTGCCCACATATTTATTTTTTTTTTTTAATTAAAAACCTGTGTTATAGAGCTGAACTGTGGAATAGTATGACTGACTTCTATGAAGATTCTTTATGGTGGTGCCTCCCCCATTAACAATAGCTAAGGATCTGGCCCAGGATTTTCTTTACTGAATGTGAACAAAAGCATTAATATTAAAAGATTCAGTCATGGAGAGCTTACTTATTCAAGTTAGCTTTTGTCACATGACAGTGTTGTGAATTTCATACACTCGAAATCAGGAGGTTTGCTTAAAAAAATTAAATTGTAAAATAAATGAATGACAGGATTGTGCTTATATTTGAAGGATTTTGTACATATTTTACTCCCCTACCCCCTCTTCCCAGAAATTCAGAAAAAGAAAAAATAGAAATGCTGTAAAGCCGCTGCAGTAGCCTTATAATAAATTTATTCCAGGAGGTGGGGATTTCTATAAAACAAGGATCTAAAGCTTCTGATCTGTCCAGTTCTGAGGCTGAATTTGCATAGGCAAGTGTGTAGTTACCACTCAGGACTTAGCAACACTGGTCACGCAGAGATGGGCCCAGAGACAGCTCTGGCAAGTCACAGTGCCCCAGTAGCTGCAGACCACTGAAGGCTTTGTTATCAGTGTCTCTGTGAGATCCACACTCATTATTTTACTCCCTTCCCAGCCTGGTGTTTCCAAGTTTGCTCACTAGCCCCAGTCATTGACTTTTCACAATAGAATTTCAGTCTAGCTGAAGTTAATTAATTTAAATTTGGCTCCAGCTCTGGTTCATCTCTCATTATGCCATCCCTTTCCTCTGCCTCAGCAAAACCTTATTACCTCATCTGTTGGACTGATCCTCACCAGACAGTGTCCAGCCTGGACACAGGTGTTGACCCTTCCTCAGCTGCCTGGAATGGGCACTGGGATGATTTGCAAAGAGGATCTTCTTGAAATTTAGGTTTGGTTAATTTTCCTCAAAGACAGCAATACTGGCAAAATACACAGAGAACTTGCTTCTTTGATTACAGCAACTGCAGAAGGAAAAGGGATGTTAAGGCAATTTGTGATGGTTTATAATTGCAGGTATTGCTATCAAAGAACTTAATTAATGTTTAGAGTAAGGCTTCTGTATCCTACTGGAGCACTCCTGAGGGACCCCAAAATGGAGACACGTTGTTGCACCCACTGAGGTTTCTTCTGGGGTGAGTGGGCTGCTCCCTTAAGGAGTCAGGCCCCAAATATCTCCTAAAATGGAGGCAGAAAATAAAAGCTGTTCGGCCAGTAGCTCCCCCCTCCAGATCTTTTTGCATCTCCTGTTTCCAAAACTGCCTCTGCTTTAAATTCCCAGAGCGTGCTTTCAGAGATGAAACTCAAAAGCTCCTGTTTGGAATATTAACTGTAAATAACCATCCAAGATAAGCTTTGTATGGCAAAGTGGAAAAATTTCCTTTGACTCTTCCTTGACGGTGCAGCACGATATGCCCTTACTGCAAAGTTCTCCCTACTGTGTATGCTGCAGATATGTCTAATGAAATGTCTTTCAACTCTGTAGACACTTGCTATACACATCCCTGTTAAACCACCCTGCCCAGCCCCAGCAGACACATCCCCTGACACAATAGAACAATCCAAATGAGGTGATGTGGTGTGTCTCAGCTGCCACCGTCCAGGGGGGATGCACAATGAGATACAGGCAAGAACTCAATTAAAATTGCCATTTTAATTCAGATCACTTAAGAATTTCCTTCTACTCCTAAAGATGGATAAAGCAGTTTCCTATCTTTACATTTCAACCCACCAGCTGATAAATTCAAGGCACTTCTTGTTGGCAGATAGAGTGAACTGCAGAAGCTGCCATGCCATCAGAAATGACTTGAGAGAGACAGCCAGGGATTCAAGCTGCTTCTTAGCACCACTAAATAGGTTGATGCCTATAATTCCTAAAACCATAACAGCTCACTAGTAATTTCTGTCATTCCAACAATATAGTTTTAGAAGAGATTTAAAAATGTATCACCACTATTTCATCAAATGCCACATTTCACCTTCTGTAGCCACTATTTTGTATCCTTCTTTACTATTAAATTGACTTCAGTTCTTCAAATGACACATCTGTTTAAGCCTTATCTGTTCAAAGAAAGCTAATAAGCATAGCTAGGTTTAAAAGGATTAACTTGGATGGGAATTCTAAAAGTTTTCAAACATTCTTGATAGTATTTGCTATTAAAAGGGGGAAAAATGAAAAAAAAAAAGCATTTACCTTCTTAAAAACTCTCTCCAACTTACAACGATGTGAGATTAATTTCTTAGCAGGTCAAATGGATGAGGATGACATTTCTGTGCTTAAGGAGGCTCCTGATAGCTATCTAATGTTTCCATGAGTACTTTTAAGAGGAAATGAGGAAACATTTTATTTTTTTTATTTAGAGCAGTAAAATTCAGACAAATATATACATATATATATATATATATATATATATATGAACATTCTCCTTGGTTATGCACAGATAAATATGAATTGCTGCACAGACACAACTAAAAATTATATGAAGTAAAATGTACATGTACAACTCCCTTGATTCAAAACAGAAAATTGGTAAACCAACAACTAAAAATTATTCTCCTCTTTTCATCCTACAAATCAATGTTCTTATGCTCTATCATGTATATCTTCTTATATGTGATGATTAAACACTATGAAATAATCTGAAATGTATTCAGAATTATTTCAGGAGCAGAAGATAGATCAATTCAAATCAATGGTAAAAAAAAAAGCATGAATTACATGGTGGGCTCTCAGTCTTGCTGGAAACAGCCCACCCTCTACAGGGAATGTGATGGAGATGATATGAAATTGAGGAGTTGACTTGCACTGGAAGAGATGCCTGCATGTATGGATAAAAGATGGATGAACTGTGCAGGACTGTGTATTAAACTGACAGTCAGTTGAGAAGGCATGGCTACAAAATTTGGGCTCAGAATGGAATCCTTTGAAAGGTCAGCAAAGAGAGAATGGGAAAGTGCCCCATGTCCTGCAATAGTGAGCCTCAGTGTATCAAACTAAATAAGAAATAGCTGATATCTTAGAAATAGTAAATATTGCTGAACTAACTTGCTGTCTGCCACTGGCAAGAGATCAGCACAAGAATAAAAATGCCCCTTCTTTTTTTAATTATTTTTTTTTATTTTTGTTTTGAGTAATAATTGAATGCAAAAGCTGCTGCTGCTTTTTCTCCAGGAGAGACGAACTCTGATGAGTAACTCTGAGTCTTTCCGTGTATGGATTTTAGATGCAATTACAATGGAAAGAGAGAAGCCAAGCAAGGCAGACACAGGTGCTAATACTGTATCTGTCAGTCACAAAGATGAGCTGCTCACCTCTATCTTTAACCAAATTAACACATCAGTGACTTATGCATAACTTGGGGGCTTTAATTCATAGCTTGACATACCACATACAAGAAACCAAAGTGGAGATTTCATATTTTTTTCAACAAATGCTTCAAAGGCAGTTGGAGTCAGTGAATAGCCCAAGTGATGCAGTAGATGTGTTTTCAGTGACAGAATATCCCAAATCCTCTGATACTCTGAGTTTTTCTACTGAACAGAGATAGGCCAGGTAACAAACAGAAAAGCATGAAGAAAAAATACAGCTTTTGTTTTGGGTTTAAGTTCATCGCAGAGACGACCGAGAAATCTCTTCATTTGTTTTTCTGAGGTAAAACTGTATAACATAAGTCCAGAAGAGAAAATTCTATCAGTTTTGGATCTGAACCAAAATCCAGACCTCATATGTTGGCTCAGCCCCAAACATTCATGTCAGTATCTAGTTGCATCAGAGAGTCAGAGTGGGAGGCTGAGATCCTCCTCTGGGCCTTTATTCATGTGTAGGCACCAGGGAGAGAGAGATATGAATCCACTGAACATCTAATCGAAAATCTTTAGGAACCTTGTTTACTTTCCTTTCTTATTTCTTCCTTTTTTAACCCTCTGAAAGTGCTGGACCTCAACACTGTAATCAGACTATTGATTTGAGTGGATTTATCATGATTTGTGCTAGGTTAAAAGAGACTTCTATTTAACTCAAGCCAAATATTGCTTTCAAATAAAGGTCATTTAAACAGGCATTGGTTTGGGATTAGAAGACTTGGTGAAGCTCCATGTGAACAGTACAAAACTGAGCCTTCCCATAAAAGTCTGGATCCAGCCCTATGTTGAAATTCTAATCCAGTTCCCTTCAAAAATTCATCATGGTTTAGTTCCAAAGATACTGCATCACTTTAATTACTAATGGAAAATGATCATTTCACCCCATTAATCTAGTTTGTCTTTGAAAGTATAATAAAGTACTATCTAATAATAAACTATGTGCTTATCATCTGACCAAGTTTCTAGCTAAAGTACTGTTTACTGATCTAATGATTTGGCTTTGCTTTAAACAATAACATCCAAATACAAACACTGATTCCTCCACTTGATCTCCTACACTTTTGATTTTATGTAGGCCATCAGTGATGTCAGTAAAGATGGGCTTTAATGTATTAAAATGAAATAAAATTGGAGAAACATTTGGGATAATAAGAATTTTTCCCAGCAGCTGAAGTACATTGGTTAATAACTTCAGGTGCAGCAACGTGTCATTACTACCTGTCTATGGGGCAAGGGTCTTGCTTGTATAGAGTCACTTCCAGCATGTGCCAAAGGCTTGGGATGAAAACTACAGTGCAGAAAACTCATGAGGTCCCAGATGGCCATTCTTAACATAGTGGATATGTTCACTCACTGAAGGAAGTAGCTACTGTAAAACACTGCGTGGATAGGTGTAAAGAAATGATGTGACATAAAGATCAAAGTGTAATCAAGTTCAAAATCTTTTTCCTTGTTATGAGTCCAACAGGTTGAATCCTGGCCATATTGAAGTTTCTGGTAAAATTCCAGTATATTCTGTTTTAGTGGAAGGTGTCCCTGCCTGTGGCAGGGGACTTGGAACTTGGATCTCTGTAAGGTCGCTTCCATCTCAAACCATCCCGTGAATCTGTGATATTCCCCCCAAATAAAGGCCCCCACACAATGAATGCTGATAGTTCACCATGTCAGTAATTGACAAATTGCAATACCTTCTTCTCTGTGCACCATCTTCTGTGTAATAGAAGCTGAACTGTAATGAGAATAATAATTTGGGACAAAAACCACCAAGTATCTAAAAAACCATGTGACAGTTCTGAAGTCCTAGTGATGGTGCAATCTGGCCTCTGTGTCAGAAAAAATTCTGTGAGTTCCCATGGTTAGAAAAAATATCAGGTCTTCCCATCTTTTCCTCCTGCCTCCAAGCCTCCCTTCATTAAAGGAGATTTGATTTAAAAAACGTGACTATGTGTGAGACTCATGCAGAGCTCCCTGGGAAGGAGGTACCAGCTACAAAATCTGATTCCAAGATGGCTGGGGAAAAGTGGTTTGGTTCCGTAGGTAAACACTTTGAATAAAATAGTAGCATTTTTGGTGACAGTGATGAGGACAAAATGAAATCTGTTCATTTGAGGGAACTTGTCACTCTCATCCTTAGAGATACCCACAATGGGGCAGAATTTGGCCTTCTGTATGAAGCAGATGTATCCTATATTCCCAGAAAATCTGTGTCTCTATAAGACTGTCACTGAAATCAGCCCGAAAGAACATTTTGGATGTCTTTGGAACAAAATTTCAAAAACATCAAAACACAGTTCTCTATGGCTCAAGGGTCACTCAGAATCTTTTCCCACAGTTCTATTTAGCTAATGAAGTCATACAAGCCCTGCACAAAGTGGCACTGGTGACCCCTGTGTCTCTGGATGCCAAACTTTAAAGGTAACATGATAATGGTTTTGGATTTAAAAACAAAGGATGTCTATGTACAACCACATAGGCAGGAGAATGACAAACAAAGATCCTATAGAATGAAAATAGATAATTTCAGGCAAGGAGAATGAAAGTAATTGCTCCTGCCAGTCCCACTGCTCATTACCATGTAGGCTTTCTGTTGTCCTCTGCTTTTTCACCTTTTATACCCAATAAAGAGATTTGTTTTGTAACATGGAGCAAATGCACATAAACAGTTACTAATTCCCCAAGATTTTCACATACAAACACCAAACTATCCTTCTTGAAGCAGGGAGACATGTTGTCCTTCAGCATTTGAAGCCACAGCATAAGATACTCTAAAAATATCTCATTAAATATGTATTATCTCTCTCTATTTGTGTGGTAGATATGTTTTCCTTTTTCTTAACATTTCTCTCTTTTTCTCTTCCTTCCTTGTGTTCTCCTTTCCCTTTCTTTCTTTCTTCATTTCTCCCTCTCCTGCTCACCTTTTTCTTTTTGGGTGTGAACTTTGAAAATAAGAACAGAAAAATAAATTCATAATTCTTATGTGTTTATCACCAATTTGTTTTCAAATTGAAAATGTGTAAAATCTTTGACTGCAAAATTGACTGTGAAATAATTTTATAATGGTAAAACGACCAGTTCCCTTGAATTCAGAATATTTGCAGAATAATAGATTTCTCATGTATGTCAGAGGATTAGAAAGATAGGAATTTCAACATCAATTTCATGAGTTTGCTGTTATAAAAGTACAGTTAGGAAATGAAAATACACTAAACTCCCTAATATAGTAACTGTATTGGTTTTATATTTTGGTTGCAGATAAACTTTTTTTTTTTTAACAGTATAAGATAAAGAGAATAAAATTGTTTATCTGCTTTTGGAAAGTACAGTATCTTATGCTTTTAAATCACAAGTAACACACACTTTTCCCACAAAAGCTGTATACCTAATTTTTTAGTACACTTATTTCCAGAGCTCTCATTCTTAGAAAGAAACTGTGATCCCCATTTTACATCTGGAGGCCTGAGAGATGGAAGTTCTCCTGCAGCACCTCACTAGTGCAGAACCACACAGGTGAGCCCTGTGCCTTGGCCCTGAGGCTGTGGTGAAGCCTGACTCATGTCCACATGCCTAACTCTCCCTCCCCAGAAAACCCCAACAGGGTGGCTATTATAGCCTATTGAGAGCAATGCTTGTCTTATGCTATCACCCAAATTGTGTCTGAACATTCCCTGGGAGAGTTTTAGCTGTCTCAGCCCATATCTGTGTCATGGAGCATGATGATGGAGGGATGCACTAGACCACAGCCCTTCACTCCATCCTGTGACCTGTGGTTCCATGGCACAGGCACAGCCACTGGCACTCCCAGAGAGAGCAGAATTTGGTGGTTTGACACCTAAAACTGTTATTCCAAACTCTGAATAAATCAGCAGACCTTTTTCCCTATGTTTTTGTTTAGCCTAGAGAAAAGGAGGCTCTATGAGATCTTACTGCTCTCTTCAGCTACCTGAAAGGAGGTTTTAACCGGGTGAGGGTTAGTCTCTTCTCACAGCGATAGGACAAGGGGAAATATATAGCCTGAAGTTGTGCTGGGCATGTTCAGTTTGGATATTTGGAAAAATATTGTCACCCTTTCTTCGCTTAAAGGGTCATCAAGCATTGGAACAGGCTGACAAAGGAAGTGGTGGAGTCACCAATTCTGGAAGTGTTCAGGAAATGACTGGACATGGCACTTGGTGTATGGTTTAGTTGATATGGTGGTGTTCAGTCAAAGGCTGGATTTGATGAACTCAGAGGTCTCTTCCGCCCTCTGTGATTCAATAATTCTAATTTTCATGCAAGCGGAAACCAACTTCTGCAGAGCTGCTCCAGTCCTCTGCCAAGTGTTTGTAAAAGCAAAGCCCCACCTGGCTGCACATGAGCCCACTTCAGTTCAGAAGTGATGTGGGCCCATGCAGCTGTGCAGTTTCTCCAGCTCACATAGCTGTGCAGCTTTTCCAGACAGCAGCTGGTGTCCACCTGGCCAGCTCTCAGCAGGAGAAGAAAAGATCCCATCTGTCCATATTCATCTTTGGAGATACTGCTATGATTTGAAGTCTGTTTCAAGCATAGCTCAGCTTTCTGTTGTTCCCTACTTTGGAGGTATGGTAGAAAACACAGCTGTAGAAATTGTGGTCCTCAATCACATATATCTATTAATATATAAATGTTAAAATAAATCTCTGTTGCTATAAATAAAGAGTTATTTTCACAAGACACATGAGCTATGTTTCGCTCAAAATCTACAATCTGAAAGGACACATTTTCTCTTAGTAAGATTTGTGGTGGGTTTCCTGTATGTGACATTGAGAATAGTGAATGTTTCCCAATGGACCATTTAACTACAATAAATCCAGACTTGTTCCTTTTAAAGAAACGTTGTCAGTAGCAAATTGTTTCACAGTTGTTCTAAGGTCATGCTTTCTAAACCCACTTACTTCCCACAGTATTTACGGCACCACTATTTAATATACTTAAAATGTGATTGTACGTGTGTATGTGTGGGCATGTATGTGATTATTTTCATTAAACAAAATAGTTCTTTTGCCATCTTATCAGAAATTGCAGAAAGAACTGAATGAAAATGAACTGAATTAATAACAAATTGAAGGAGGATTGTGCAAGACCAGGATTGCTGCTAAAGGCACGATGAACTTGAACTGGGGTGTTTCTCAAAACCACTTGTTTTTGGAATATGTTTGAGCTCAGTCCCCTATTTTTTCAGGGGCATAGTAGATTAAAAAAAATCACCCATATCTACCCATCTATGGCAGAAAATGAGGTAAAAAGAGAAAACTGCCCTCTGTGAAGAAAAACAGGTAATTTGGACTGACACCTCCTAGGAAGTGCTTGTGACTGACTTCTAACACAGCACCCAAACCATTGCCCCAAGTTTTGGTTGAAATAGAAACCAGTAGCCCTTGTCACCACAACAAAATGAATATTGGTGCCAACTGGTGCCCTGGGTACACTGCTCTGAAACTCTTCATTCTTCTATTTGACATCTTTAATCACATACAAGGCCAAAATTGTCCTAGTCTTTACCCTGCCAAGCATTTTATCAATCCAAAGGAGTTATTTGCTTTCCTGGGTCTAAATAAATCTTTTTCAAAGGACTTTATGAATGTGCACTGGACACAAATAACAAATATTTACATATGTAATAAAGTGGAACAAATTTACCATGCAAATTCAGCTACCTGCCTCCATAGTATCCAAAATTTTCATCACTGTTGTAGTCTTAAATATTGAACAACTTAAATATCCATGTCATGGGGTAAGAGAACTAGCCTCTGTCTTTGGTTAAATCTAGGGCTAAAATAATGTAAATTGAGTCACACCCAGCTTTAAACTAGTCATGCATTAGGATTATTTGTGAGTTGCTAGACACCTTTGGACATGAGACACTTTAGCAAAAATGCCTTATTCGGTGCCCTGTGAAACTTAAGCATACTTGAAAAATCTCTGCCTGTCTCTGTGCACTGGACTGGGGAACCTGCAGATCTACCCACCCTGAGCCTGCAAATCCTTACTCTGCGACAGAGCTTGTGAGCTGTTCCCAGGTACATAAGGAGTACTCAGGTGAGACAAGCAACAAGTCCAGACCTCTTCTATCCCACTAAATTAACTTGGGTTTATTGTTGCCTCATTCCCCACACTCCCAGGCCAGCCCCCACTTGTCCATTTAATATCCACTGTTACATCCTGTCTGGCATAGAGATGGTAAAGCTGCCAACTCGGGGACTGTCTTCTCTCACTTCTTTGTGGCATCCCCTGCCTAGTGGAGCTCTGACTCTCCACTGGATTTGCCAGCCTCCTCTGTATTAAAATGAGAAAAAATAAAGTACATCAAGATTTTATGCTATTAAACTCTCAGTCCTCAGTAGGCAGGAGAAGCACCCAATCCTTCACAGCCTGGCTTTATTATTGTTTCTAGTACTTTTGCAACTACAGGCCACCAACTAGACTGAATCTACTGCCATCTACCACAACCCAAATTAATTCTAGCCAATGTGTTTTGAGCCAAGCTGCAAGTTAAAATAACACAGCTTCGCACATGCAATGGTCTTGCTGTATAACCTCACCTTTCAGGTGGTTGTGAGCAACACTTCAAATAATGGTCACAGTATTGTTTTCTTTTAGGGAGAAATCTGGGGGAAGGTAATAAGGCATTGTGCAAGGGAATATGACAATCATTTATATCACATGTTAACAGAAAACAAATATATGACTGCCTGGCACCTCCTTTGATCAGACTCCCAGAGTAAGAAGCAGACTGGGTTTTTTATTACTAGCTGTTAGAGCATAGAGCTCCCATTGTGATAGGCACTATATAAATGCAAAATGAGATGCTATTCCCTCCTCGCCCAAGAGCTGGCAATCTTTGGGCATAGACACATTGCCTGGTCACACAGGAATCTGTGCCAAAGCTTTCAAGTCATTAGACCACACACCTTCTCTCATATAAAATCTGTAAGAATGTCTATATTATTAAAAATGGACTTTTGCCATAAAACAAACCCAGCACATTAAACAAGCTTGTGTGAGGAGAGCAGCTTGCTGCATGACCTCAAAAGCTTGCGATGCCAGCTGCAGCTATAAGCTATCTTTTTCTGCTCAACAGCTCACTAATAATTCAGACAACCCTTGTTCTCGCTAAATTTTTTTTTGTGAGCTGAACTGGGAGAGCACTTGCGAGAGGAGAGCATTTTGTTAGAGTTTTCAATGCTGCTCTGAATGTGACTGGCAGCATGTTCTGGCAGTCCTCCATTTGGATAGCACAATGGTGTCACTTCTAATAATAAAGAGCGTGCAGACGTTTCATGAGCTCTAAAGCATCGCTTTGCTGCAGACTTCAGGGCCCTCTTATTTCTTGGAAGTGTTAATAAGTATGATGGAAGAGAAATAGGCTTTATAAAAGGGAACTTCTAATGCTGGATTATCTGGTGTGATTAATGTTTTGTTATTTTGGGGGTTTTTTTGTTTTTGTTTTTGTTTTTTTTTGTTTTGTTTTTTGTTTTTTGGTTTTTTTTTAAAGAGGATTCTAATGCAGTTTGCTTACAAATACCTGGACTTTTCATAGACTTTAAACTTCTTTCTAATCACATGACTATCATGTGACATGGTGACTATAGGGGTAATCACTTTTTTCTCTTCCTCTCTCCTGCTTTTTGACTCATTTGTTTAAAGGCTGTCTGGATGTAGTTCTGGGAAGCTGGCTCTGGGTGGCCCTGCTTGAGCAGGAGTGTTGGACAAGATGATCTCCAGAGGCCCATGCCAACCTTACCCAAACTGTATTTCTGTGAGAGGACTGTTCTCACTTGATTCAGCAGCACACACAGCAACTGGAACAAGCCAAGCCAATGGACATACATTCATTCATTTAAGTTGTTAAAATATTGAGTTCATTTTGGGATACAGTTAATCAGTGCCATCTAGCAGCTCTTTTAAACCTAAATAATTATAGCATACTAAAAGTGCAACCTTATACTAAGTAAGATTCTCTAGGTCATCTTCTGGAGTCCTCCTGTATCCCACCTTCTCACTCTTAATAAACTTTTTTTGTCCGAAGAGAGATCTGGTCATTACATTCAGGTAGTCTGGATTAACTCACCTGAGTAAGGGAGAAAGACTGACAAAAGAGATCAAATCCTGAGAGACTTGAATATATTCTCAGAAGGACTGATGACCAGGTCTTTAGATATATTTGCAGTCTAAGGACCATTAAAATATTAACTGAGACTCACCCCTTTCCTTCATCCACTTCCCTTTAAAATACAGCTTCAAGTTTCAGTGTTTGCTTATGTTAATTATGCTTTTTCCAAAGCAAATACAAAGCTATACATTTTGCTTCTGAATTCATATAAAGAGGAGCTCTGTGATTTAGAATATGCTACATTTATCCAAAAATATTTGCTCCTCTGACCTGGCCCAAAAAATTAATCAGTGTTAAGCCGAAGTAGCTACATGTTAATGATCCTTCAGGTAACACTCAGGAGCAGTGTTTTAGTGGTGTGTGTTTATCCATGTCCTTCAGACTTTTTAAAGTCAATGATGAAGAAGCTATGCTGTGAAAAGAGAGCTTGGGGATCTCATTAGGAGCTTTTAGTCTGATGGTAACATTACTTCTTTATCACTAATACATATTCCAATAAAGGCACAATACATGAAAAGTAAACACACCTTGACAGTATGTAAGGTGATCTAAAAGTAATGCATTTCCAAGCAAGATTTTGATGGTACCCCCACTCAGATAAAACCTTATGCTCTCACGTGTATTCAGACTCAAGCTCCCACTGTTAATTCAAGCCTCTATATTCTCTTCTTTTAACCAGCACTTATATCTGTCAGCTGCAAAGGCTTTCAGCCATAATAAATCTCTCCCTGACTTCCCAAAGCAAACAGCGTTGAAGTGAGTGATCCCTCCAATAACATTTTGTCAGCTCAAATCACCGCTGTGTTGTGAGTTAATCAGACAGTCTATGCTGACTGTTTGCTTCCCAGATTTCTTATGGTACTTATTTCCTACATTTACTCTGATCCTGGTATGCTGTCAGTCCAAAAAGGTGTTTTGCTGCAACTACACCTGTTGATTAGATGAATGATTGTGCTACTTTTAGTTTTGAGTATTTCGTCAGATCCAGGTGCTTTTATTCTCCCCAAAGGCATTAGGTGAGTTACTAGATCTCATTGCAGAGAATCTAGCCATACAGAAGAAAAATAAAATAAAACAAAAATCCCAGATTATTTCATTAAAGTCCATTTCACTGTTCAGAACTGATCTACTATCCCTTTAACTAAAATTCAGGGAAAAAAATCAGGTCCCTGGGTTCCTGCTAGCACTGCCGTTATGTTTGACTATTCAGCACAGCTTAAGTTCTTCAGTATGATATTAAGACATAAGAACTGGGAAAAATTCAGAGAAATGGAAACCAGGCAATACTTGGATATGAATACCCCAAACTGATCACAGACTTGAGGAAGATATTTCCTGATGGATTAGTAAGGCATCCCTTTAACTTCATGAACAAATAAATGGATGGGAAAACTTTTGGCATCCTCATTCTCAACTATTTTGTTGGCAAATTATATTAAGAAAAGATCTAATGAGTTGATAAGGTTTTGGCTCTTGCTATTGACAGTGTTTTTACTCAGTTCTCTTTTGCTCATACATACAACTTCATGCACATTCACATCTTTACTTCAATCTGCTTATTTACTTTCAATATGCCTCACAGTGATGAGCTAGTGAGCTGAACAGGTGGAGTTTTCCAGATGTCAAGTGGGTTTGTGCTGCTTAGAAAAATATTTCAAGGGTAAAAGAGCTTGTGTTGATTGCTTTGAATACTGGTGCCTCCTTTTCATAAGAAAGCAAATTCAGAAATGGTTGCCTTTGGCAGGTAAACTTACTGTTTTGCTTCAGGCAAGACAGAGGGGAAAAACCTTCACTGGTTAATTTTTTATAAGACAAAACATTCAAAGGAGAGAAAGTGGTTTTGATCAATGATGGGAGGTTGCCTATAAAAACAGTCAAGTTCAGTCCAATATTTTAATTAAAATATATTTGCTTTATGGCAAAGAAGTTATGGAAATAGATAGGAACTGGGATTTTCTTTGGTTGCAATATCTCTCAGATCTATTTCTCTTTCTCAGGTAAATGAAGTATTGTCATGCATTCGCCCCAGGCTTGAATTCATTATTTTCATAAGCTAGTTGTATTTTTCCCCCCAGTGTGATCCCAGTAATGAACTTTTCCCCCCAGACAACAAACCAGAAATGCATTCATTTTTTTTTGCTTGTTTATTTGCTTCAAAGACATTGAGTTGGGGATGGATGATTTCCTTTTCCATGAACCAGTAGAAACAGGATTTTTTTTACTAGCTGTGTATTGGTTATGAAATGGGCTTTTTCAATCTCAAAAAAACCCAAAAACGACTGAACAGTTTGCAACCACAAATGAGTCTCCGAAAAGGAAAAGGAAAAGGAAAAGGAAAAGGAAAAGGAAAAGGAAAAGGAAAAGGAAAAGGAAAAGGAAAAGGAAAAGGAAAAGGAAAAGGAAAAGAGGAAGGGAAGGGAAGGGAAGGGAAGGGAAGGGAAGGGAAGGGAAGGGAAGGGAAGGGAAGGGAAGGGAAGGGAAGGGAAGGGAAGGGAAGGGAAGGGAAGGGAAGGGAAGGGAAGGGAAGGGAAGGGAAGGGAAGGGAAGGGAAGGGAAGGGAAGGGAAGGGAAGGGAAGGGAAGGGAATCTGATGCAACTCAAGCCACATCCATTACAATACAATACATTTTACTGATTCCTTTTAAAAAATTCCTTTCCTGGCCCTCCATTTGGTCTCATAGGAAAATAATTCGTCTCACCTTAATGGGTCAGACATTGCCTTATCACCCATTGCATAATTTCAGAGCGAGGAAAATGTGTGTTAAATTCCTTCCCCATCCACCCTTCTCTAATCCAGGAGGGAACTCATGGAACTCATGGGAGCTCAAGAAAGGGCAAGTCAGGCTCTTGCTAAGAACTGCAGGGCTCTGCAGTCCACAACCATCAGGGCTGGGTGTCTGTTGTGATTGCAGGGGCCAGTCTAAAGACACAAGGCCTAGGGAAGGACAATTTCAGGCTGTACCATTAATATAGGCCCTGCTTTCTCTTTCTAGGGAAAGTATAAGGCAAATCCATGACTCTGCTTTCATTTCAGCTGAGAGCAAAGTACATGAATGGGTAACACAGGAGGTCATAACGTGATTAAATTCTGATAACACAAATGATCTCTTTTCTTTGATGAAATATTAGCCTGAAGGAAAACATGTGGAAAAATGCACCTGATTGGTACAGAACTTGAGTCTAACCTTGGAAAATATTCTTAGGAGTCTCTGCTTGATCATGACCAAATCATTTAATGCCTGGTCTCAGGGCTGTTCACAATTCAAACACTTTGAAAGATGTGATTTAGAATAATGGACTGCACAAAGTGGCTGGGATCTTGTGCTCATCCTAAAATGTATTCTGACTTGCCATCATTGGGAAAGGCAAGATGGTCCACTGATTTTTTCTGAGGAGGCACTTCTGTTAATAATCAGTTTGCTGACTGTTAATTAAAATAATATTTTATACGTCAGAGTGAATATGAGGGCTCTGATTCTTGTAATTTCAGGTGTATGTAGTTTCTAGTTTGATTGGATACTCCAGAATGCACAAGATAATATTTTCCATACTGCAAAAGTATTTAATCTAAGTTTAGTGAAAAACAGTATAGCAGCATTACATTAGCCAGATGGTGAGCCAGGACTCCATTATTTTTCTATTATTTTTTATTTTGTTTACCTGTGGCAGATGTCAGGAACCTGGAGACTGAAAAAAAGTAAATTTGACAAAACAGATGCAATGACATGTGAGAAAAAAAAAATTACAAAATTCCTCAGTTTTGAATTTCTTCTTAGGATGCAAGCTAAAGGAAGTCTCTCCCTGGGACAGCTGCCATCAATAGCAGTAGTGAAATTTGTTCAGAGCAGCTTTAAAACCAAGTTGGGGAACTGACTGTGATTTTAACTTATGTTGATAGGCAGGTAAAGTCCAAGAATCATTGGCTTTTAACTGACGTTGGGCCAAGATCTTCATAAGCAATTGGATTAAAGGGTTCAAGGAAATGTCTTGGTTTATTGTAAAACTAATCATGTGTCATCATAATGAAGGCTTAAAAACTGTGAATTTCGGGTTTTAGGTTACTCTCCATCTTTTAGGGATGTGGTAGGGTGTAGGTTGCAGGAATTTACCTTATTCCAGGTTTTCCCAGTCTCTTGTGAGCAGCATGGCCGTACTGAGAGGCAGTGCTGGAGGCACAGTGCTGGAGATAAGGGGCTCTCCCTGCCCATTTCATGTTACTAATGGAAACAAAGCTTTGCCAAATGAAAATATTATTTTTAGACAGGGCTTTCAACCTTCTTGTGTTACAATTCTCTTTGCTGAGTTGCACCAAACCACCATTCCCCCCTTAGCCTGGAACGTGCTCTGTAATGGTCTCCAGTGATGTTGCCATATGTAAAAAAAAAAAAGCAACGCTGCTGACAGGAGGGCATATTTCACCTAACTTGTGATGGGAAAAGATTCCTTTATAATAATGAAAAAAAAAATAAATAAAGGACTTTATATTGAACTGTTCACAATAGCTACTTTTAGATCCACAGAATAAAAATCACAGATTATTTTGGGCTTGAAAGAACTTTAAAATATAATCTAATCCACTTCCCCTGCCATGGACAGGGACATCTTTCACTAAGCCCATCCAACCTGCCCTTGAACACTTCCAGGGGTGGGGTAGCCACAGCTTCTCTGGGCAACCCTGTGCCAGGTCCTCACCACAGTCTCAGTAAAGAATTCCTTCCTAATCTCTAATCTAAATTTACTCTCTTGCATTTTAAAACTGCTGTCCCTTGTTATGTGTTAGTAAAAAGTCTCTCTCTGTCTTTTTACAAACCTTTTTAGGTACTGAAAGGACCCAAGAAAATGTCCCTAGGGCCTTCTCTTTTCCAGGCTGAACAACTCCAGTTCTCCCAGCCTGTTGTTACAGAATAGCTGTTTCAGCCCTCTGACCATTTTCATGGACCTCATTTGGACTTGCTCTGACAAATCCTAGCCTTTCTTGTGCTGAGGATTCTGTATTTTGACACAGGATGTCAGCAGGGCTTTCACAAGGGCAGAGAATGGAGGGGGGGTGGGGCAGAATCACCTCCCTTGACCTGCTGGCCAAGCTTGTTGTGATGCAGCCCAGGATGCTTTTGGGGAAGAAGGGTCTTGTCCTCCCCATTGGCAATGATTCTGGACTACAAGCTCAGGTGGAAACATTAATATTTGTTTAGAAGAATCCCACTCTTTTTGTATTGTACATTCTAAATGAAACTCATCATTTATCAGTGTTTTCAGTACTTATGGGACCGCTCAGTAATGCAAGTCTCATTTTAAGTCCTTTCCTCTCTTTCTGTGCGTGTACACGTGCCGAAGTTCACATGTTAAAGCAGTCTGTGACACAAAGATTTTGCCTTCTAAATCAAGGTGGACAAAAGGCACACAGTTCTATGATCCCCATTTCACAGAGGTGAAAATGAGACTCTGGCAGATTTAGGGACTTGCCCAAGGCAAGACAGGAAACCTTTAGCATGACCAGGCATCAAACCCACATCTCGTCTGTTCTTTAGCTAAGGAACTAGTGTTCCTCTAGGTAGAGAGCACAAATAAGATGGGAAGAGGTGCTTTGAAGCCCTTTTTCTCAAGATAACGTCACTGTTATTGTTATAATTTAGCAATAGATGTTATCAATATAAAGGTAAAGCTGGTTGCAATTGGAGTTTAGCCTTTGTAATGACTCACTTCTTCCATACTGCCCACAAGAAGTGAACTAATAACCAGTTATTCCCCCTGGATTTCTCAGTATGAATTGTCTCTGTGTTACTTGCTTTTAAGCTACAGGACAGATTTCCAAGCCACCTCAGCAGAGTCATATGGAAATATCAAACCCCCCATTAGACCTCTTGGTGACCTCCTGATGGAAAGGAGACTGCAGACACACGTCTAACATCACCATGGTGCTCCCTGATGGCCCATTACTCTGACAAAAGACAGTCTGCATTCAGAACTTGTACACTCCTCATGTCCATAACACATATTGGGTTCTTTAAGATTTGTCAGTTTTGGTGGGTTTGAGCTTGCACAGTTAATTTTACTATAATTGATGATAAAAATCATAGAATATCTTGAGTTTGGAAGGGACAAGGAACATTGAATTCCAGCTCCTGGCCCTGAATAGGATAGCTCCAGGAATCATACCAGGCACCTGAGAGAGCTGTCCAAATGCTTCTTGACCTCTACTCTGTGACCATTTCCCCATTCCAGTGCCAAATCACCCACTGGGAGAAGAACCTTTTCCCAGTATCCAGCCTAAACCTCCCTGACACAACTTCAGGCCATTCCCTCTGGTCTATCTCTGCTCACCAGTGAGACTTCCAAGAGCTCTACCTGCTGGAGCAGGATCTGAAAGGCAGATACTGGGGGTCCACAGGGAGTTTGGAACTGTCAGAAAAGCCACTACAGGTCACAGAAAACACATTCCTGAACTCTTCTGAGAAGATCCCATGAAGATCCAGAAACCTCCAAAGTTATTATTGATACAGTTTGGTCTACCCAGTTTAGCCTGGTTGTTTATTTTTTTAATTTATATGTTTGTTTGTTTATTTATTTATTTATTTCCCCAGACAAAACAGTGAATGAACACACTTAGAATCACAGAATCTTTTATCCTGGAAAAGGCCTCTAAGTTTGTTGAGTCCAGCTGTTAACCCAGCACTGCCAGGTCCAACACTAAACCATGTCCCCACATGTCACATCTACATGTCTTAAGGTTTGGCAATCACATCTTGTCAGGATGGGATCAAATCACTTATTGAAACAGAACTTCTGTCACTGAATCTAACAGGACATTGAATCCATTAATTCTGGGGGTTTTTGTTTTTTGCTTTTGTTTTATTTTTTTTTAAAGGTTGTTTCATTCTAGGTTGAGATGTTTTTTTCCTTATAGCCAATTGTTTTACACAGAGAAATCACTGAATTATTACCCCAAACTAGGTAGCTCCTGCTCTGAATAAAGAATTCAGTGCTTTGCTGAAATACTTAAAGCGATATTGGATAACTAAACAATCTGTGTTGGGCTTTTCCCATTGAGTAATGTGGTGTTTAGAATATGCTTCATTAACTAATATGCTTGGTTAACTCACACCTTTGCAAAATGTCACAAATAATGTTTGTTTCAGGGATTTTATATGGTTTTCCCCTGTAGTCTCTCTCTATTTGCATATCTATTCCCCCCCCCCCAGAACTTTTAAAGCTTATTACTGAAAGTGCAACATTTTGCAGATTATCTCAGAGTTGCTGAAGATTTGTTGTGTTTTTTTTCCCAGAGACTGGCAAAATCACACTGGCTCCAGAGGTTCAACTTTCTGCCCCTGCTAGGGGAGGTCATCAGTAGTGTGGAGTCAGCTTTGGATATCTCCCTATCAGAAACAAATAAAAGTTGGCCCACTGGGACTTCAGCTAGGCTGTATCTACCCTTCCAGTGAACAGTTAAGCTTTGTAGTGTGCCTGCTTGAGAAACAGCTGTTTGTCTAACCCCTGAACTGCTCAATATATTAATCTGAAGCATAATTTAACTCTGTCTGAGCTTCTGAACGTGGTACCAATAACTGGTTAGGATAGATTTACCAGCCTTAAAAATAATAATTTCTGAGGTTCGTTTAAAAGATAATTGTCCTTTTGCCTAAGACTAACTAGAAGTGACAATCTTTGCAGGGGCATACCCAACAGAAAGCACAGTTTATAGGGTTCTGAGCAAGATGCTCCCCCTTGAAACCTTCATATTAGTGTTTGTGCCTGGTGTTTGTGAGTCAGCAGTACAGTGGTTTTTGTTGGCCTTCTGTTTGGGGAATGTGGTTCAGCTGTGCATCACCACATTGTCCCTCTGCCAGCTAAGAACTAAGATCCAGTCAGAAGGATGGGAAAAAGCATTACTATTCTGCATGAGGAGGAGACAAGCCTTGATCTGATCTGGATATCTTCAATCTTCAAAGTCAGGAGACTCCTGGATTCAGTGTGGGCTCATATGTTTCTGAACCTGGATTTAAAGTCAGGGAGTCAGTGGGACCATTGATGCCTGTAAGAGTGTAGGTCTATAAAGAGGGAAGAAATAGAGAAGAAAAAAAAAAGAAGGAGAATGAATGTTTGTGAAAAACAGTAAGTGTCACACTTTTGGTTTTTGAAATGATGAGTGATGCAAGATCCAATATTCTCCTCTCACTAACAGACACTCAGTCCTTGCTTCACTTCATGAGCATATACATATTTCCTTCCCCAGATTGCCCTAAAGAAAAACAGAATTGTTCACTCTTCTAAGATTTTGGCCTCTGAGAGCCATTGTTTTGTTCCTCAGAATCTAGGTCATTAAATATCTGTCCAGACATAGCACTGGAATTTTCCAGTAACTGGAACTCTTTAGGGTTTTGGTCCTGCCCTATTAGTAGAGAACATTTAATCATAGAATAACGAAATGGTTTGGAAGGCACCTTAAAGACCATCTTATTCTACCTCCTGCCATGGGTAGGAACACCTTCCACTTGACCAGGCTGCTCCAAGCCCTATCCAACCTGGCCTTGAACACTTGCACTTCCAGGGGTGGGGCAACCACAACTTCTCTGGCCAACCTGTGCCAGGGCCTCACCAGTAAATATTTTTTTCTTAATATCTAATTCAAACCTTCTCTCTTTCACTTTAAATCCATTCCCTCTTTTTCTATCACTCACTATACACACTTGCAGAAAATGTCTTTTTTTCCATCTTTCTTGTGGGTTCCCTTCATGAAATGGAAGGCCAAAATTAGGTGGGTCTAAAGCTTTTTCTTCTCCAGCCTGAACAATCCCAATTCTCTCAGTTTTTAAATAGGTGGCTTCAGGTTGAGGTAAATCCAGGGTATTTATTGCCCCACTCTACATAACATGTAAGGGTCTCTTTTGCAAGAGGAGCTATTTCTTGTAGATACTGACAAGTGAATCATGTGATGATATGCAACTTCATAAGGTATTCTATCTGTCCAAGTAAAAAAAGCAGTGTGGAAATTATGGAACTAATCCATAAGTGTTATGGCCTCAAAAGGTACTGTTCTTGGTCTTGCTGACTTTCAAGAGACCATCATCTCCATGGACTGTAATAAAATCTGGTCCTACTGCAGACCACCTGTGTTTCAGTCAAACTCTTCTATGTGTTTTCTCTTTCCTAAAGCTCTGACTCCAAAAATGAAAGTGTTTTTTGAGATAATTGAATTTTCCTTAAAAATTAGTGCAAACAGCTGTCAAAATTTTGCAGTCAAAGACAAATCTTGAAAATTTAAACTAGATCTTGGCATATGCTTGAACAGCGCTGAAGCCTGCAAAAAGATTAAATCTCATGGTTTTCTTGTATTATCATCAGAGTAGAAATAATGGCATTTGCAGCTTGGGGAGTGCAAGAGTTAATAGACAATGACAGAACTCTGGGATCTCAGCAAGCTGTGGACTGTGTGATGAACACAATTCCTGTTGCAAAGAGTTTAGAGTATAAAAAAAGGTGGGAAAAGATAGACATGGACTAGCCAACAAGGAATATGATGATATTATCCTTTTTTGCCAGATTACTGATTTACTGACAGAACAGGCCTGAATCTTAATGAGGGATTTAATCAGAGAAGGATGTAATTTTTCAGCTGGAACCCCTTCAGTAAAACTGTAGATTTGACAAAATCTATTTTGCCTGTGAATTTCTGTCAGATGAGCTAATTTATTCATTAACCATAGCTGAAAATATCTTGGAAAAATAAAACATTTTAGCATTTTATGATTAACTGTCATGAATTTTTAGCTAAAATTGTTTAAAAAAGTTATTTAAACAATTAGAAATCATATTAAAGCTTAGTGAAGCATTTGATCTTAATCAATGTTAGGCTGTGATATATTTATTTTCAGTCACTCCTTTGCCCAAATATCCCAACATTTATGTTCTTGCTGAGCTTGATAATGATGATAAAAACATTATGAAGAATTAACAGGAAAGCATAAAATTTCCATATTTACAGCAGTTTGTCTCTTGACGGAGGGGAAGGTGTTGTTTGAGAAGGCAAATGGTGCAGATGAACTGTGCACATATCAAGGGGCAGATGAAGAGTCTTGGGGACAAAGGCAGAGAGGGCATTTAGCATGTTCATAGTAATAGGAAAAGAGATAGTGGTTTGAAACTAAACAAGGGGAGATTGAGACTATTTGTAAGGAAGAAAATTTAATTTTGACAGTGATGAAACATTGGCACAAGTTGCCCAGTGAGATCCTGAATGCCCCGTCCCTGGAAACAAGAAAAGTCAGGTTGGATAGGGCTCTGAGCAGTCTGATCTGGTTGAAGGTGTCCCAGCTCACTGCAGGGGGATGCACTACGTGACCTTTTAAGGTTTTTCAAACCCAAACAGTTCAATGATCCCTTTTTACTCAGGCCAGTTTTGTCCCTTTACTAGTCAGGTGTAGGTCATGATGAAGGCAGGAAGGGACAGGAAATCACCTGTCCCAACCACAGTTACAGTAGCCACGTTACCCCTTTGTTCACGGTGGCTGTGTCTCATTACCTGTCCTAATATCCTTTGTTTTCTGGACAAAGCTAAGGCAGGAGATAAAGTCACTCATTTGCTGCTTCAGGGCGCGGAGTGAAATGCAGGACTAATTCCTTTACCTGAAGTATTCCAGCCCATTTAGGGGCACAGCTGTGGTTCCCTGCGCATCCTATGGGAACAGGCACAACCATAATCCACCAGCTCACAAAGCCAGCAACCCCCCACGGCTGATTTTGCCAGCTGTGAGGGTTATTGGGTGGTGAAGGGAGGGGATAAATACCTGGAGAGAGAAGATGCTTTGCTATGAAATATCTGAGGACGTGCTGTCACACTGCAGAGTGTCTGCAGCACCCAGCTCTGCTTGGGGGGAGCTGTCACCGGCGCTCCTGCGGCTCGCGCACCTATTGAGCTTGACAGAGCTGTTTAGCCAAAGTGCATCACATTCCCTGCTGCCCTCATTCTGCTTAATCTGCATTCTTGCAGCTCAGTAATCCTCATGGGGGACTTCCTATAAATAGTGCTTTGGCAATTAAACCCACTTTCCTTGCAAACTAAGCTTTAATTGCTATTGGCAGGTAGCTTGCATGAGTATCTCCTATGGAGGAACCAGAGGATGAAACATGTTTTAAATAATGAGGGTTTATCTTTGTGAAGAAAGGAAAGTTTATCTTAAATGCTAATGCTATTATCTAATCGAGCATCTAATGTTTTTCCATGCAGTTTGCCCCTCTGAGAGCACCACGGAGCAGAAATATGAGCTGTAAAAATCCTGCTGTGCTCATGGAAATGTCTAAATTTCTCTTGCACATTTTCAGGGAAACCAGGTCAAAGATTACACCTCTGCAGTATTTTTTTGGCAACACGCATTCATTATTTTTAATTCATTTCACTCAGATTTCAATCAGAATTATATTCAAAGAAAACAACAAATCACAATAAAAGAATGGCCCCTCTGCCCTCAGAAAACAGGTGAATACACATCCAGGTCAATCCACTGGCCAGCTCTGATGTACAGAAGAGATGGGGTCATCTGTTTCAGAAGCTAGTTTAGCTGTTCTGCCTCCTGTTTCGTGAGCACTTCACATTCTTAAATGACACCTGGAAATCCGAACAGGCACAGTGGAGCCTATCATAAAGGGAAAGAGGGATTTGGACTATTTGGAAGTAAATCCTGAGATTATTTTTACATGAACCTGTAAGAATGATATTGGTATGCATGTAAGTGTGCATAAACCAGCTGCTGCTCCTTCCTCCTTGCATGATGAGTGTGCTTTGCTTCAAATCAATTCTGGGGGAGCAGTAGCAATCCAGATAGGCACAGAAAACCAAGGCTTTTCAAACCTAAATATGGCGTCTGATTCTGTGAGATTTAAATAAAGCCACAGATAATACAGTTCTGTATCATACATTGTTCCCAATATGGGTCAAATTCTTTAAGGTGGTGAAGATTTTACATATGTATGACTCATTTTATTTGGGTATAAAGTCACATGAGACTCACAGAAATGAATGTGTGATAAATTTATGAAAAAAAAAATAGAATTTACAAGGGGAGATATTACAATTTTTTAAAAATATTATTAGTCCAGTTCCTCTGTAAAATTCATTTAAATGGAGCACATACAGACACACAGACATACACACACACATTTTGTGCTCACTTTCTACAAATATTCAGATTTGACTTTTCCTGCTGGGAATGTTTTCATCAAGTTTGTGGTGGCCAAGGTTTGATTTTGTCCTGAGGGTATGAATTTGTTTGTACTGAGTGAATGAATGTCCTGAGCAAATGCGTGTCCTGAGCTCAGTCCTACTAGGAACCACACACACCAAACATTGATAACTGAAAAAGGCTGGCTTTGGATTGGATATTAGGGAAAAAAAAAATTACTGTGGTTATGGTTAGACATCAGCACAAGTTGCCCAGAGAAGCTGTGAATGCCCCATACCTGGAAAAGTTCAATGTCCAAGGTTGGATGGGCCATGGAGCATCTCGGTCTAGTAGAAGATGTCCCTGCCCATGGGTAGGGCATGGAACTGAGTGACCTTTAATGTCCCTCCCAACCCAAACCATTTTACAATTCCATGTTGGCAGCACTGAACTGTCAACATTCAACTGGTGACTGCCTCAGTAAACTCCTGAATGCCAAAAGCAACCAGCAGTTATATTTTCAGGAATCCTTTCAATAAAATATTTCCAAGAATTCAGCTCAAATTTGGAGATTTTTCAAGGAACATGATGGCTAAATTTATTTTAGACCCTAAGTGCTACCTGTCTGGCCTGGGATGTCTGTGAGGCCACACTTTGCACATTTTAATTTAAAACCAACCCTGGACCAGTATCATTTGTATTTTTGGTCCAGGTATACAGACTTTTGAAAATCTTACTAGGCCCCTTACTATGTTCAAGCACATTTAAAATGAGTTAAGCTCTATGTGCTGCTCAAAAAGTCAGTTGGCTTTATTCCATCTCAATTTCTAGAGAAAGTAATACATGAAATATTATTTTTTAACCTAATTTTAAATTAAGCTCACTGTGATTGCATTTCTTACTTCTGTCTTACCCCAGGTACCAACATTGGCAATAATTTTTACTTCTAATATAACTGGTTGAACTGTATTTGCTTGTTTTCTAACTAGTTTCTTTTTAATTCTGTTCACATTTGTAATCTTAGCAAGGGAGAAAATGCTTATAGAGAAAACATAAAGGTATAGAAAGTCACAGAAATGTAGTCAAGAAGAATAATGGGCAGTAAATCAATATTTATAAACATAATAGCTAATAGAAAAACAGACTCATGCCCATTTGTTTTAAAAATAGGTTGCTGCAAAACCTTGTAAATGAATATTTAATTTAATGATGTTTTTTCCTATATCAAGAATAGTTCTCTTTATAAAAACCCATGAACAATGACAATAATGCACAATAAATATTATTAATTACCCATAATGGGTAATTAAAGTTTAATAATTAGTATGAAAGTGAAAATAACAAGAAAGAATCACTTGATCACATTCAAAACATTCAGTATTTGAAGGATGTTGTATAATCATTACAGCATAGGTTAATGATTGTCCATTTGAAGTCTGCACTCATTTACGTTCATGGTTATTGGAATGTGACAGTTGATAGAGCATTTCATGATAGAAAAAATTGAATATGTAAATATTATTCCAAATGTGAGTCCACTGTGATGGGGTTATCTCTGCAAATGTAGTTCACATTGGTGGTATTCTATAAGGAGGTTGCTTTTTGAAGTGCCTTTGCAAAAATGGGTTTAATTTAGGAGAGTTCAGGTCAATATGCTGCACAGAAATAGAGAGATTTTGTGTATGTAAACACTGCTCAACTGAACCAAATGAATTTATTCTAAAATACCCTGCTACTTTGCAGCTGAGGGTCTGGATCACATTTTCCAGTACTTTGCACAGAGTTGTATAATCTTTTGCAATATATTTTGAAGTTCTGACATTCTTCAATACAAAGAAGGGAAATAATTTATCAAAATATACTTTGGCTCATCAGACTCATTTATAAAGACATGGAGTAGAAGTCAACCAAAATACATCTCCTATGGGCTAACATGCTGACATTTCAAAATGTACCCAGTTGTTTTTGTATTTGTTTGGTTTTGTTTGGGGAGTTTTTGTTGTTGTTGTTGTTGTTTATGTTATTTTTTTTCTGTTTGTTTGTTTTGTTTTCTTTTTTTTTCTAGTGAAATATTTTTTTTAACATACTTCAAATGGAACAAATTTATTCCTAACAAAATGCATCCAATTTGCTGAATGCTATAAGTTTTTGGTACTAACTTGTTTAAAGGATATATTTTTTATCTAAATTTCCAGGAACTTTTCCTAACAACAAGTCCTCCACATCTCCCAAGTTTTGAACACTCTGACCACTGAGCTACTTCCATCTTCTTGTATTCAGGATGAGATTTGTGGTCAGCTTGACAAGCCACCCAAAAAACCTGACAAGGCACATAAACCCCATGTTTATTTGCTTTGTTTTTAAGTCACTGCCCTTTTTAAAAATTATTATTATTTGGTTTGAGTTTCAGGAAATTCAATTACCTGATCATGTTGTCTGTGCCTCTGCATGGAAAAACAGGAAGTACTCTTCTTCTGCACAAATTCAGAAGCACATTGGAGTATTTTTACTGTGGGACAGTACCAGAGGACTGATTATTGTCAGGGACTTGTCACATGTCAAGCCCTGTCTCTAAGACCAGTTAAGTGAAGCAAGGAGTGCAGATGAACAAGAAAATTACTAAACAAGGAAAGTTGTTTCTGAAGCAATATAATTATTTACAGCAGTGACCAATCTCTGCCTTTTCATTGCTTTGTGCCCTCTGGGGCTATTGGTGGTCAAGCTGTTTTGCAATGGGTTTATCTTTCCCGTTTCTTAAATGAGGAAAATGAGAGCAACTTGCTGGACGAGGCAAAACAAGCCTGGGGAACTGCCAAGATGTGAAATACTCGTGGAAAACAAAATCCAAGGGGAGAAGAAAGAGAGAGGCTTTAAGAGAGTTGCAGCCTCCATTTCCAACACTATGGAGGGAAATTCCAGTACCAGTGAAGGGAAACTCCAGCATGAATGCATGGCACACCTGCCTCTACCTGCTGACCTACAGGCAGTGCCAGCATTGTCCCACTGGTGTTCCAGCCAATCCCAAATAAAAGTCCCCCATACCCACCACCCAGGGGTACAGAATCCTGGAATCAGAACATCGGTGAGGTTGGAATTATCAAGCCCAGCTGTCAACCCAGCAGCACCACCACGCCCACCAATAAACCATGTCCTCAAGTGTCACATCCCCACATTCTTTAACACTTCCAGGCTTGCTGACTCTACCACTTTTCTGGGCAGCCTGCTCCAAGGCTTGACAACCCTTCTGCAGGATGCAGCATGGCCTCGGTGACTGTGCCATGGGTTTTCTCCTGTGACTGAGCAGGAAAAATTCCTCATCATTTTGGGAATGTGTAATTTTCTGTCCTGTGCAGAGATGCAGGAGAAGGCAAGTGGATCTGTGGCAGTTTTCCAGGTAGAGCAGGGAAGGAAGGCTTCTCTAGCATGTAAGAATATCACCAATCCCCACGTTCCACTGTTTAAGTAAAACATGCAATAGAGGAAAAAGACTGAGGAATTCTGTGCAGTTGAGTGAAATTAGCTTTTTCCTAAAATGGAGAATTAGAATGTTTCATGAAATTAATGGAAAGAGGATCTTAGAAAGAATAAAGAGGGGCCTGGATAAATTAAAGATTTTATCTGAAACCAAACTGAAGTAATTGACTAAATTAACTTGTCTTAAAGAGACATGTACTGAGACATTGCAAAATAAAGAAAAGATAAAAGGAAATTAGAGAGTGTAATATGGCATATAAACAGCACTAGGAGAAAAAAAAACTAAGGGAAAAGTAAGAATTCTAGTGTCAAAGGAGAAGAAGAAAGGCTTTACATGCATAAAAGTGACTGAACATACCATTTTATTTTTCAACAAGAAATATAACAAATCTTTCTGCTGCCTCCTTAAAATGAAAATAAGAAATCAGAATTTAAATAACATATTTCAGGGAGCAGAAACTACACCTCAGAATAATCTCAGGCTTTCTTTCTTTAATAATTATTATTTTAAGAAATCATGGGAAGGCCCTGAGCAGTGACCACAATTTGATTTTTTCTACTGATGTGTAGAATAAGCCAAGACAAACATCATAATATCTGGTTTTTAATTTGGCCAGTATCTAGAATTAATCACAAGCAATATTTTTTAATCAATAAAATGATACATAAATATTAAAAATCTGAGATTTTTAAAGACATCTTTCATATGTTAAGACAACTACCACAAACCTGTTAAAGCAGTAAAACCCCTTTAGTGTGCTATGTTAGCAGAACACAAATTCAGTGCCCTCAGTTTACTATGAAGGAATAATGTTAATGATGCAAAGCCTCTGCATAAACCAAGCAAAGCTTTTTGCACAACTCCTTCTTCATTCCTGATCAGAATATTAAACTAAGATTACATTAAAGAGTGAAGAAAAAGTGTTTTTGTTAATCTTGCAGACTTCAGTTCAAAGCTCTTTTTCTATTTCTTCTCTAGAGCCTCGATTAGCTATTGTTGTTGTTATTATCATCATCATCAATACCGATACCAATACCAATATTATTAGTAATACTCTCATTATTAAAAATAATATTTGCAATTAATAGCCCTAATCAGAGACTGAATGCACTGGATTAAATATTATATATATATATATATATATACACACATATATTGCCACACATGTATGCATGTATATCCACATACATAAATGCTTAAAGAATTTTTTTTATGAGGCAGTGAGTTTACAGCAATGGCAATTGCTTCTCTTTAAGGACTGAGTTCTGAAGGGAATGACAAAACAAAGATAGTTCCTTTTCCAAGAAACTGAGGAGAAGCGGTGGGTAGGATCCACCTCTACAGCAGGGCTAGAGCAAGACAGGAATCAAAACACTTCATGGAAATCTCATCCTTTGGCAAGTGATGAGTGATGATGCTGGAATCACAACATATTTTTATTCTACATTTGGCAAGGGCACACATTGAATTTATACCCTCAGCCTTCCTGTTAATCTCAACTCTTACCAAAATCAAAGCTTCAATAGCATGGGAAGTGTTCAAGGCCAGGCTGGATGGGGCCCTAGGCAACCTAAATGAGTGAAAAGTGTCCATGCCCATGGCAGGGAGGGTGGAATCAGATGATATTTCAGGTCCTTTCAAACTCCAATTCTTCTAAGTTTCTATGATCCTATCAGTCTATGATTAGCTTTCCTTAATTGAAATGAGACTTCAGCAATTCTCACTCATAATTTGAGAGTAATTGAGAGACCCATTTTGTCCCTTTTCAATCTGTTTTTTGTTTGTTTTATTTATTTTCTTTCTTTTTTTTAAATTATTTTTTGCTATGCTTTGTTTTGTTTTGTTCTGTTCTGTTTTAGTTGTTTTTTTGAGTGCAAATAGGAAATCTCTATAATGTGTATATGTATCTGTCAGAGTATGTCCCTCAAAATATTTTTACAACAGTGGCTTTGATCTTGCATGAATACACACTTCCTGAAAAATTATCCAAGATCACTAAGAGAAGGCAGTGAATATACATCCTGATACTCAAAGGAAAGATCTTGTTAGTCAGAAATTTAACAAGGGGATGAGTTGTTGCGTATAAGTGAACCTCAGGGAAACATAAGTGCCCCTAGACACTAAACTGGTAAAGATGCCACTGAGTAGTGGAGTAGTAAAGATGGGGAACTCAGGCAGGACTCTTAGAATGGTTTAAATACCTGTTTCAATGAAATGAATGGCTCTCAAGCCAATGGCTGAGCTGCCAGTGTCTTATTCAAAGCCCTGTGACAAGGGAGGGACTCCAACCCCCATTTCCCAAGCCCCTCAGGCACCCCTCCTGTAACTGCTTGAGCTTTCTCTGCTGTTTCTTTTCACAACATCACCATGACAACAGTGACTGCTCTCTTTTTGGCTGGTTCTCAGTGTTCGTATTGATGATGATCAACAATGAGGTACCACCATGATGAGCAAATAGATTAGACCCATGTGCTACCCTATGGTCAACACACACAATGAGCAGATCTGTAGCCCTCAGATCACTGCTGTTATTCCTTCTCCCGAGTCCTGCAGTGTCCTTTCTACTGACACGTAAGCTAGCATTTGATGATAGTATTATTTACATTTTTAATTGCATTGTGTGTACTGGGTATTTACTCTGAGCACAAGTGGCAAGCTGCTTGGGAACTAGTGTTTCTGCAGTGCTGCTAATTAATTGATGATAAATAAGTAAATAAAGAGCCCAGCAAAAGCAAAAGGAAAGACTATAGCCTGCTGCTTTCCTTTCCAGAAAACTCTATCCTCCCTAGCTTTTTTTGTTTTGTTTTCTTTCCCTTTTCACCTGCCTTACCATTCACTTCTTAATTGAAACAAGTTTGACATTTGGCTGCCAAACCTTCCCCCATAAGCAACAAATGGCACTGAAAACAGGTCTCAATGTTTTTCTTTCTTTTCTTTGTTTCCTGTACTGGGTTGATGAGTCCTTGGGTTGCTCTGAAATTCCTTACACACAAGATCCCTCATAAGTCAGGTCTGGCAAATTTTCCCTATGTGCCATCATTTGAAATTTAACTCAGGAACAATGAGGGAGAATAATTGTGAACACAGAGGAGCTGGGATGAAAACAGAATAAGAACTCCCCTGCCTAATTTTTATTGATAATAAAAGACTATTTCACCCTCTTTTCCATAACTAACCATCACACTACACAGATAGGAAGTAGTTCATTAAAGTGCGGCCACAAGAGTTGGGCTTTCAAATGCTACACTTGCGAAGGTTTCCCAAGAATGTCTCATTGGGTAAATTATGGACACTTTCATTATGTGATTAAGGCTTTCTTCAGCCTATCAGCACACAGCAAAAATCATGTTCATTTGCTTATTTCTCCTTCATTTAAAAATCTGGTCAACATGAAACAAACTATGTATTATAACACATGTTTAAATATGAGTTGACCCAATGAGTGTTTTAAGAGGAGCGGATATCTGGTTTGTGTTCATTAACAGATAGAGTTATCCAGTACAGGAAAGGCCAAATTTGGGAGCTGAATTATGTAGCAAACCTGTGTTTTCTAGAACTGTTGATGGTTTTACAACTGCTTTGCCTAAATGGGAGCAATTATGCAAAGGGCAGGTTCAGGCAATGGAGACCATGCCAATGAATCTTTAGCCTCACTGAAGGAATAATATAATCTCTGAAAGCCTTAGACATGCAAAAACCCTGCTGAAAAAAGGGGGCGATTTTAGAAACACGCCTAAGAAACTGCTGTGTATATACCTGGGCTGGATTCTGTGAAGGACCGACACAAAAATGAAACCTGAGAAGATGCCAGTGCTCCAACCCCAGGTTCCCACCTGCCCAATACAGGTGGTGTGAATTGACAAGGAAGTGATCACAAGGCTTTTTTTCCTGTCTTCATGATTGCTACATCCAGAGCACAAAAGACAAAGAACATCAATCTTTCCTGCATTGTGTTCCTTTTAATTCATAAAGGACAATCCATTAAGAGAACTTGGGCTATCACAATGTCAAACAGTGTGGTGGCCAATTTTCATGCGGCTACCTGCAAGGTCTAGTTCTAACTGCCTGTCAATAGAGGCAACAAAAGCCATCATATTCAGCAAAAGCTTGCCTAATTCTGCCAGAAAGAAGTGGCTGAGATGAAAGTTTGTTTATTTCCTACACATTCCTGAGGGTTTAAAACCTTCCAGCTCTGAAGTTGTGTATCCCAGAACATTTCTAAATTAGATCCTCAGACCTTTTCTTTCCAAAGGTAGGTGAAACAAATGCATCAATCTTTTCAAAAAAACTTCAAAATAGAGCCTATTTATTGAAAAAGTAGAAATTTTAGCTAAATCTCCTAACTCTTTGGAACTGCTTTAGCCCATATGCAGCACCCTGTTGATATGTCTCCAGGGCTGTGAAGGGCAGGGAGAAGTTGCCATAACCTTTCTGGTCAAGATGATTTCACTCCACCAGTTAAGTTGAAGGAAAAATACATTTTAATATAGATCTATAGTTCAATGACTGAAGAGACTCGAGTTCCCACTGCATTAAATACTTAATAGCAAGTATTGAAATATTTACTGGCCTCCAGGCTAGATCCAAACTCCCCATCCCCACAAGCCAGGTGAGGGCCTTAAATAGGTTATGGAGCAGCCCAGTAACATATCAAGAGCTCTTCATAGCCAAGATATACACACAGCATATACCTTGGAGAAACAAGGAAAAAGGGAACTCCAGGAGCAGTTCATATGTGCACAGCAACTGCAGCTTCCCTCCTGCACATTGATGCACTTTTATTTTGGGCTTCAGGAATATTGAATTATTCCCTGCAAACTGGAATGGCCTCAGAGTAGAGGTCTGAGTTTATCCATGCCCCTAGAAAGCCTCAATAAATTTATTCTGCTGTTAGTTTGAAATTAATCAGAATTGATTAATCACACCAAACTCTCAGCACGGTGATGTGAGCTACAGAGTGTCATCCTCTGAGTCTTGCAAGAGATGTGAACCCTCTGGAATGAGGAGCTCTTGAGACCTCCTGGTTAAGATGTCTCACCTGTTAAATGAGAGAGTGGGGAGCCTAGGAGAAAATAAGGACAAAGTTTTTAACAGGATATATCATGGTAGGACAAGGCAGAATGGTTTGAAAGAAACAGAGTCAATTTAGATTAGCTACAAGGAAGAAGCTTTTACAAAGATGGTGGTAAAACACTGGCATAGGTTGCCCAGAGGGATGATGGAGGGGCCCCATCCCTGGAAACTTTCAGGGTAAGGTTGGATGGGACTCTAAAATACCTGATCTAGTTGCTGTTAATTGTCCAGGTCACTCTTCTACAATTCTGTGATTCCATGAGTCTCTAATGTCAAGTGGGGACAGAAAGCAGTGCAAGTCCTTAACAGGGGGGCACACTCTAGCTGGGGAGTCCTTACACAAAATGAGACTGCAGTACCTACCCTTAATTTGTCAGTTATGCTTTGTGCTTTGAAACAACGTCCCAGATGGACCCCGGTGAGAAAGTAGGAAAACATATAATTTGTATTTATCTTCCTGGGTTAGGACTGGCAGACAAGCCAAACTCCAAAGTCTTGGTGAGGTGCTGCTTCTGAAAGGTGCTTCTGAGCACCTGTGGCTCCAGGAGAACATTATTACTGGGTAGCAGCAGCACCAGACAAGCTGGCAACAAGCTGCTCAAGTCCCTTATGAATCACTTGACAGAGATGTTCCAGCAGGGTTCATAGCAGGAACAGATTCTTGCTGTCAAGAAGTATCTACCCTGTCCATGCAGGAGCAATAATCAGTTTGAAAGGCTGAGATGAGAAATTGAGGTTTCAAGTTTAGCAAGGTATAAGAAAGATTAAATTTTTGGATTTCTATTTTTATTCCTGGGGCTCAGTGCTGAGATTTAGGTTATTAAATCAGATTCTGAGTTTTCATTTAAAGGAAAATAACAACACGGACAACAAAAAAACCACCCACACACTGAGGAAAATAAAAGCAAAACAAAGAGATGGAGTGACACTCCAATCACTGGAATGTAACCAGATGAAACCGTGTGATCCTATGCAGGGAATATTTGCTGCTGTTTGCTCCTTAGTTAATTAATTATTGCTGGCAAGTTGTGCAGGGTGTGGGCCTGTTCTTGGCTGCTTCACTCTATGTTTGATGCTGAGGCCAGGGGAACTCCAGAGGGTATTGTAAAAATTCCTCGCCTTGGGAGTGAAATAGAGAAAAAAACTCTGCATGCTCACTGCTGTTGTTGTTGTTGTTTCAAATCCTTTCCCCCATGTTAATTTTATGATGGTCCTTGATACTTTAAACCGTCAAAGATGGAGGCTGCAAGTTTTGACCATCTTAAAGTTGTTAGGGAAAAGTTACAGTGGGAAAAGGGAGAAAGAAACCTAGAACAGGAGTCAGGATGCCTGTATGGGCCGTAGCACATCTGGGCTTCATTTCCTGATTTATTGTAAAATGTCACTATGACCTTCGTCAAATCACTTAGGGATGGGCTATTAAAGGGATTTACATACCTAAATCCACCATGACATTTTCAAAGTTGGAGCTCAGGCACTGCCTTGTCTTTCTCCTTCCTGCTGGTGCATAAAACTCCCGGGGATGGTTAAACCTGCCTTCCTGCTGGAGACAGTGAGGCTTGAGAGGAGCTTTCCCTGCCACATCCCTACTTGTTGCTTTCCCTTGTCTTCCTGTAATTTGCAATAATATGGGAGTCTGGGTAAAACTGGATCAAGTAGCCAATTCTGCTGGAAAGTAAGCAGTCAAAATATCACCACGAGCAATGAAAAAAGTGTCCAAATGGATAAAATATGATTGTTTATCATATTTTATGAAACACCACAATTATGTGATAGAAAAGAATGAGGATGGGTAGGCAGAAGAAACAAAAGTTAATATGAAAGGTAAGATCAGCTCTTTCACTAACAGAAATAGATTGTTTTACTTTAATTTTTACAAATTATTTTTTTGTGCTGCTAACATGATGATTGAAAATGCACTTCAAGTCTTCTATGCTCCAGTGATATGTATTTATGGGCTAACAATTAATTCACCTTATACTCAATATATGAAAAAAGACAGTGTAAATAAACATACTGTAATCACGAAATAGCTGGGGTGTTTCATGATAGTTGAGGAAAAGTCAAGGAATTTGAAATAAAGTCACAACCTCAAAAAAGGCTGTAAACAATTTTCACCTTCCTGGATGAAAATTACAGCTAATCAAAACCTTAGATTTGTTTTATTTCCTGTTCAAACCCGTTCAATATATATGATTTAGTTAAAATCATCCCTTTTCTAACTCTAACTAGTACCAAAATAGGGTTAAGTATTCTCAGGATAGTTTTTTGAAAACCACAAGAACTATCCGTGTAGGCACAGTTCCATTAATTAAACATATGAATTTAATGTAGCTAATTTATGCAAGTTTGTGCTCAGACTCACAAGTGGTTATCATTGCATAATAAGTTACTAGATCTATGATTTAACTGTCCCTGAATGTGATTTTCAGCTGTAATAGGTGAAAATTTCAACAAAAAGGCAACATTTAGCTTAAGGCAAGAAAGAGAATTCTGCTCATTCAACTTTATTTTTCAGTAAGAATAAATATGATCCATATGTGAAATGAGTGTATTGTCTACTTTTTTTTTTTTTAAAGCATATCCCTTATGTTCTAGCAGGCGGTGCAAGACAATTGTTGTCTTTTTAGGGGAAATTACAGCCAAACATAAGTTAGGGGGACTTTTTCCTGTTTGATAATTTTCCTCCCATCAAAACTTTACTTAAATTGGAAAAAGTCCCTCTAGGAAACTGAAGAAAAGACCCAGCAAAAAACAAATTATATTTAAAAATCCATTGAACAGAAAAATTCTGCAAAGTTTCTTAAAATTGGATTTTTTCTTTTACTGACTGGAACCAGATGCCTGCTAAGTCAATAACTGAAGGCCTCTTGTTTAGTTTAAAGAAAAAAATTGAGAAAGCAGGTGTGAGGGGGGAACAGTCTGTGGGGAAATGTGGACAAAACAAATCACTGCTCAATTTCTCCTCTGCAAAACACAAACTCAACCCTTAAAGAGTTGCTATTATTTCTTCACCTTGCCATTTTTTACTCCCTCTGATGTAACTATTGAAAATCAATGGTTTCTCATTGACTGAAGTAGGTGAAACCATCCCATATATTCCTTCCTGATGCAGGAAAGGAGAATAGAAGGTTCAAGACTGCAACTAACTTTCTTTACTGAGCGCCTAATGTTCATAAACAGATTGCAGCTGAGCTGGCTACTTTTTCAAAATCTTGAATCTGCAATGCTTGACCAGAATATGACCAAATACAGATTTTATTTCTCATCCTCAGCCAGCTGACATTGGTAAGAGCTACAAAAGTCACTTGGAAACAGGCAGTGACTGCTGACTCAGAGGTTACACTCCACTCTGACAGCATGAAATTAGTTGCAGTTGGTCATAATGTGCGTTTCTGGTCTACTCGTGGTCAAGGACGTCTCCTGCAGCAACCCAAAAGCTTTGAAGCCTCATCTGGAGAGAAAAATCCCCAAGGGAAAGGTCACAGTTTAAGAGAAGCAACAGTATTCTGATAAACAGAATAAGGGAATTTTAGAAACTTCAAGACTTTTTTTTTTCCTCCTTCCTTTCCGGCCCACACAGGTATTGCTCAAGGCATCAGTCCTAGAAAAATTAGGCTACTGTAAGATTTATTGGCTGAGTGCAGAGTTTACATTACATTTTCTCTCATCACTTTCTCCTGGAGTAATTGCCTATGCATGCACAGTCCTGGCTGCAAACAGTGTGGTCTGATCCTTGGGTGGCTCATTTTGGGGCTCATCCAGCTAAAAGTTGATATCACCCATGAGCAGCTGAGTCCTTGAAAAGGACTCAGAAGCTTTGGACTTTGCAGAGAGATAACATGGTTCTTTAGAAGAGAAGCCCCTCATTACAGGGCTTTTGCAAACACTGTCTCTCATTTATTTCCTGCAACTGCTGTTTTCCTTCAAGTTTGATTTTTTTTAACCGCAATTTTCTTTCATCAGCAGCCACTGTAATTGATATAAAATACCTATAGATGTAGTTCTAGTTGTGAAATTTGTGGTTAAATCATTGTGTGAGTTTTTCTTTCTTAATTTTATACATCCAGTGGGCCTAGAAAATCTGGCCCAGGGTTTGAAAAACTCTGTCTCCTTTGTCATAATAAGCCCAGTAAATGCTCAATTTCAACTGGATACAATGAAATCCAGTTTGCAGAATAGTTACTGACTGGGAAAGCCAGCCAATTACTTCTCCATACAGCGCCTCAAAGAGCTGGACTCAAAAATCCTTGTGGGTCTCTTTCTACTCAGGATATAATTCTGTGACTCTAAGACCAAAACCTTGCTAGAAGGTACAAATCACAGCACTCACAGAACATCTGTGTGTTCTTCTACTCAAGGTTATGATTGGGCAGAGATAAAGATCTGACACAGCACAACAGTATTTCCCAAGCGTCTATATGGAGTATTTTACAGTGAAAATACTTTATGAGCTCTGAGAACTCATGATTATGAGATTTATACCAGTGGCTGAAGAAATCCTGCATGTTCTTTAAACCAGGCTAAGCACCTCTGTGTTCTTACCTCTTGTATTATCATTCCATCCTCGAATTTTGTCTGATAATGCCTACATGTAAATAGTAGTGGGAAAAGGAATAATAATAATAAAAAAAAAAATCTAAGACTTAGCTGGTAAAACCAGAGCCAGACCTCAGAGTCTGACCCATGATGAAGAGTCTTAGCATATTTGCTCATTTCCAATACTGAAGTGTGATGCAGAGAAAGGTGAAACCCAAATAATTTCCTTTTGTGAAAATTACAGTCCTGCAAATCTACAATAATGTGCCTGAAACAACAAGAAGAAAGGTGGACCAAGCCGCTTCAAAGCCCGGCTGTATTATTCTTATTGGTTCCTTGGAAAATATTTCATGACACATGAACCTCTTGAACAGTAGAGAGACATCCAGCTTTGAAATAATAACTGGGGGAAGAGGGTAAACCGAGCCATATTTTTTCAAGCATTCCAGGTGCCCTCTGCAATTGGTGACCTAGTCAAGTATGAGAAACAATGCAATCCCATGGGTCTGCCGCCAAAGAGATCCACAGCCACTAAATGCATTAAGACATTAATGTCTACTTTGGGATCAGTTCTCAACTTAACAGGTTAACCTCTGGCCCACGAGGGAACAAGCAGCAAACAAGATTTAGCCAAAGCTTGTACTCAGAGGGTAATTGATAGCTGCAGCCCACCCATCTGATACATTTTTTTGATGGAGATAATTTTCCTCTCATAAGGGAATGATCCATAGAAATAATTTAAGTTGACATCTCAACACTAAATCAAAATGCTGTGGTCTGACATAGGTATTGCTAGATGATCTGAGTCTTTCCAGCTAAAGAACAGAGGGGAAGGCAGGAGGGAGAGAGAAAGAAACCTTGGTTTGTTATTTTGGTCATTTCTTGGAAAAAAAGTTCTTATTTCACTGGCAAATAAATCAGCTTTTCCTTGGAATAATAAGGAATCACCCTTTATGTCTTTCAAAATAGATATATTTTAGATCTCAACAAAATGAGCCTTTGTGTATCATTTTTGGGTGAGTGTTTTTGATGTTTTTATTTCTTTTTGAAAAAGAAACACATTCTGCTGAAGTGAAGGGAACTGTTAATTGATTTTTAGCACATTAATGTAAGCAAAATTTGCCTGTAGAGGAGGTAACATTGATATGAACATTTGATATTAATATTATTTCTTCTTCTCTTCTCTTGCCTCTTGCAAGAGAAATTCTAACAGGTCTGGTTTTATTTCCCTTCTTTGTCCCAGAACTGTATGAAAAATATCAAAGAACACCAAATATCTAGCACTTTCTTGGTATTCTCACATTTTCTATATAGAATAGTAGCACAACATTTGGGGAATACATAGGAGCGGCAAGAAATTTGCAGTAAATATTGCTGGTAATGCTGGAGATCGAAGCTGAATATCAATGCATCTGTTGTTCTGACAGCAAGAGAAAGTTATTTCATCTGTTCAAACTCAGTCTTTATTTACAAAATCACTGTTATATCTTATTTTAGAAGTTGACTACAGTGTAACTGTGCATGTTTTTACTCTGATTCTATGATATTATTAAGAATTTATCTTGCTAATTAAGGCCAAATGTCATTCCATATGAGACATGGTCATCTACAAGACGTGACAACAGCACCATTTTAGTCTTGCAGGACACAATCTTTTGTGATAACTATTCCCAAAGTATTCCTTCCTGAAATAATTCCTTCCTACCTGAAAGCTCACACAACCAGAACAAGACTCCAAATTTCATGAAATTAATAAATTATTAAATTAAGCAATGCAATGAAATTTTTCCTCCCTGAGCAGTGGAAGTGACTGTCTAGGTAGTTATGCCAAAGCAATATACAGTTTATGAGAAAGCTTCAAAGTTGTAACATTTCAAAAATAATCAAACATATTAGACAAGTGTCAGTTGCAGAAATTGAATAGAAGCTGTGTAATTAAGATATTTTCCTCATAATATTTTATAGTTTTTCATGGTTCCTTTGGTTTGGCCAATGTTACAAGGTCTTTCAACCTACAACAAAGCAGAAAGCTAAGAGAAAATAAAAGCAAAACAAACCCTAAGACCAGTTATTTGGTTTATGTTATTTCACTGGTTACTGAACAGAAAATATCGAAGTAGTTATTTGACAAAATAGGTTTTGGACCGACTTGTGCCAGCTGGAAGTTTTTATATTGTGAACCAGAAAACTGTGCACATCAAATGGGATTTACACAATTAAAAACCTTTAAAAACTCCTAAAGGCTGAAATTTGCTAAGGCACATGTGTTTAGGGAGCAGCGGGCTAACTAGAGTGGGAAATTTTAGAACACTTTATGCATTTACCCTTCTTAAAACAAAATATTATCAGCCTGTTATAACTGTAATACATTTTGATAGTTTAAATATAATTTAAATTTTGTCAGCACAAGAAATAATGAAGAAAAAAAGTGAACTTCTGCTTTTAAAAGCTGTAAGGATTCGTTTAGGGATATCAGTTTATTGTCATCTTTTCTCCTGATTAAAAAACCAAAAAGCCCAAATCCAAACAAAATCAAAACTGAAATATATATATTTGTAACCATGCTCTGTTAAGGTGAAACAATGTCAATTGGAAGCGGAATGATCTTGATCCCAGAAAATGACCTGATTTGCCTTGTTTTTTTGTTTGTTTTTTTATTAACTGAGTATTTACAACATTTTGGTTTGAGACAGTTTTTCTAGTGCAGCATTCAGTCAGGTCTGTTGATCATTAGACTGTTCCCTTGGGTACAAGTAAATTTCACATAAGGAAGGTTTTCTCCTTATTGCTGAAAGCTCTAGTCCTGTTTTATTTCCCTTCACACAGTAAGCATGCTACTATCTATAGTAAATTACTGCCACCCATTTGCATCTTTTTCTTGACCTAGGGGAGATTTTACTGGCCTCTTGGGTGAGTGACACTGATTTACTCCACCATTTCTTCTGCATAGAGGTCAGTGGTTTAATAAGCATTGGGACAAGGCTGAAGCTTGAAGTAACCTTAGGTAGTTGAAAATTAAATAATACCAACTGGATCTCAACAGCTATCTGGTGAGATAAAGTTCTTTTCTGTGTAAAAAGGCAGACTTCAGCCTCATGAAAATCAGGGCCACCTCCTCACCTGACTGCAAATTTTTCTCATCCTATTGAGGTTCAGTGATTTATATCATTTTATGTAGTGTAGCTGGTGGTACACATTTTATTTGCATTCCCATAAAGCAGAAAAAGAGGACGTACAAGGATGAGAATCTGTCCCTCTAAAATCACTCACAGTGGTCATCATGTAGCTGGGCTGGTTTGTCATCTTTATCATGGCCAACATATTTGAAAGGAAATTTTGCTTTGTGTTGCCACTTTAAACTTTCTTCTTTTTTTCTTCTTTTTTTTTCCTTTTTCTTTAGAGCACAGACTTCAAAATGCTTCTTTGAAACAACTGAAGAGTGAACTTTAATTCATGTTTTTTAAACAAAGGTTATATGAGACTTACAGAAGCCTCACAAAGGAAAAATATCAGCAAGAATTGCACATTACGTTTAGAGTGCTACTGACTTTCAAATTTCTCTACAGGTATTATTTCCCATGAATAGGAACAAAGAGCAAAAACAGTTAAAAAAGCATATTCAAATGTGTGCATAAAAAGGCATGGTAAATGAATACTGTTTAGTTTGCTGACATAATTACTGGAATGTAATTTTTATGAGTCGTAGAAATCTTGGCATTTTCACTGAACCAGATAATTAGACTCTGAATAGAACAGGGTCAGAATAATTAATACATCAAAACTAGATGAACTTTTTCTAATTATTTTTATTTAATCTCTATTATAATTATTGTTATACTCTGCTGAGCATGATTGCCTCATGTTCATAGATTTGAATGCTGTCTTATAGTTGCATCCTGGGACTTTGTGGAATATTAACAAACCGTGGCCTGGAGAAATTAGAATGGTGTCGTTTCATGATGGAATTCTAAATTGGAATTCTTCTATTTTGCTATGTAGTTGCACAAATTTTGCTTCACCATCGTTTAAAAAATGAATTTAAAAACAAAGTCTTTTAGTTTATTTTTTTTACATTAAAAGAGAACTTCTGAAGTTAAGAGCAAACTCATAAAATGCACCTCCTTCCCCCTCTCTTCTGAGTCCTTTTTTTCAGATCTCATAATTTTTCCTTTTAATTCGATATTTTTTCTGATTGCATACTTTCTCCGCAAGCTTTTGAAACATCAAAGTTAAGGCCAGACTCCACCGACAGAATTCAAACAATCACTCAGAAATATGGAGAATAAGGAGGGCTTCTGTAGTAAATGTTGGTGTAATTGAAGGCATGTGAGAGATTTTAGTCTGCATCCTATTTTTTTTTTTTCTTTCTTTGAGAAGAGCAAGCATTAAATATAACCACTACAAATGCTGTTGGCGGAGAGATTCAACAAGCCCTCTGACGTCAGGTCTGCTGAACAGGGCCTAGGAGTTGCTTTGATGACTTAAATATATTCTTCTATTCTGTTATACACCATTTGCTATGTCTAAGCAACAGAACACATGTAGCTGGAACACAAGGCTCAATTATAAAATCTTTCCCTTTGCTTTAGGTGGTAATAGTTTATTAACTTGATGCAAAAGGCTGCATGTTCAATTTTGGTTAACTCTGGTAGCCCACCAGGATTTTTTCTTCAGTACTTAATTTATGTGCCACATATGTGCCCAGAAACTTGTCTAAAGTCTTTGTACAGCTACACTGGTATAATCATAAATAGAAATAAGAGATGTAATTTCTTTTGGACTTTGAAATTCTCACTACACTTGACTGGAGAGGCTTCTTTGAAAAGATCAGATTTTTAAAAAGACCTATTAGCCTTTGCTTTCTAATGCTTTCTTCTGTTTACTATTATCTGTTATCATCATGGACAGAAGGTGTTAAGCAGAAGGAATGGTCTGTAAAATGTATTTGTTTTCTTTCACTTCAAAAAGTAATTCTATAAACACTGTTTAAGTCAACCTTATTATAATAAATCATCGGATCTGCACACCAATTCTAATCAAATCTCTACTTCTTCTATCCCATACATGATCTCCATGGGAGTAAAGATAATATATTTCCCCAGTTTTCTCTAGCTCAAGTTCTTTTTTTTCTTTTCTTTTTTTCTTTTGTGAAAGCAAAACAACCAACGTACTTTTCATCCCTCACCCACTCCTTGTCTCTAAACATGAATCCCAACCCTTGTCAGATTGCTTTACAATGAGTAGAGATACCTAAAAAGATAAGAGACCATCTTCCCTTTAACGGATGCCCGAGATGACAACATTTTCTGCACCAAGATCTGACTAATCTCTGTAGGATTTCATAACAGATAGTCAGTACTCTGGGAAAAGAACCTGGCCTCATTTCCAGAGCAATCCTCATTTGTTTAATGTCCTCACTGGTAGATCTCCAGCTTATAGAACCCAGCTCCCAGGAGAAGGAATGTGAACATCTGGAACTGGGAAAAGGGATAATGAGAAGACGGCAAACCCAGACTGAGTTTCATGTTAATTACATGGTAGGCCAGACTCTGTATCATAAAATTATAGAATTGTTTGACTTGCAAATGACTTTCAAGACCATCCCAACACCCCTGCCATGAACAGGGACACCATTTACTGGAACAGGTCCCTGAGGACCCCATCCAACCTGGCCTTGGATGCTGCCAGAGATGGACCTTTCTTCCCCTGCAGAGAGAACTGGGACAACACAGCGTAGTTTGTCACCAGAGCCTCACAGGTTAATTAGGCAGATGCTGTTATCCAAGTGTACATAGTATGTTCTGTCATGGGAATCCCACTGGAATAGATTGGGCTTTCTTGAGAAACCATTTGCTGAAGTCTTTTCCTAAATCACCTTAGGGCAGTCATTGTAATTGAGTTCTAATGTTTTCTTACAAATAAAAGTAAGAATTTCCCTATCTTTTACTCTACTGTGTTAGAATCACAGTGGTGAAGGCCCAGAGTTCACCTAAACAGAACACAACCTGCTAGAAATTATGGCAGAGTGGTGAGTGCTGTTGGAGCCTTGTGAGGACAACACTGAAAGGATAGAATTCAAAATTATCGTAGATGATTACCTAACCTACATTATTTTGTTCATATCTATACTTTCAAACCTTCAATACACCCAGTTCTATGAAAGTGGCCATCTACATGGCTAATCTGCTGGAGTTCAATTATTTATCACAAGGGTATCTTCCCCTGATGCTGGAGGCTGAGAAAAATCAGTCTACAAAGTCTATGAGCCCATGGCATGGTCTTTCTTCCAACAGGAAGGAATGAATTCCTTCTTTCATATTGTTGCAAACAACCTTTCCCTCCAATAAAGCTGCATTTTCATTATTTTTGGGTGAACTAAAAAAAAAAAAACAACAAAAAAGGTATGTTTGAACTTGCACAATTCTGCCCAGCAATGTATTTCCTTAGAGCCTGTTCTCGTGATTAAGTTGTGCCCTGGGTCAGCTAATTTATGGTTGATATCAGTGAAAGGTCAAGCATCCTGGGTGTGGGAAGGGGGAAAAGTGAGTGTGTGGAGGAGTTTGCAACCAGAAGGCTGCATTCAGCTACTGATGCAATTTAACAAAAACATTTCAAAATCTAGATTAAGAGGAAACACTATTATTAAAAAAAAAAAAAAAGCTAAACCCACAAAAGTTCCCAAAGTTAAGAAATAATGGAGGACACTGATGTAGTCAAGGACCACTTTTGTCTATTTTTCATACACCTTTCCCATTCATTCTTCCCATCATCAAAAGTTTTTCCTCCTGTCTTTTCACATCTCTTTTCTATTCCTCTTGACTTCTGATATCCACGCAGTTCCCACACTCCTCTATTTTTCTGTATGTGAGCTCCCGATTTTATGGAGCAGATGAATTAACACTAAATTGTGTATCTGTTAAAAGTCCCTAAAACCTCTAAGATAACAAAGGTACTCACCTGCTCTCCCCACAAGAAAAGTGCAAGATTTTACAGTGTGGTTAACAGTATGATGCCTAAATACCCACCTTAGGATGAAGTGAACTGCACCCCTAAAGACCTTTATCTCCCTATTAAGTCATGGGGTTTTAGAGAAGTCATTCACATGCAGAAGTTCATGAGGCATTGCCCTTAATTTAAATGACATGACTTCCCCAGTGAGCTATGGAAGATCTAACATTTTCTCCAGATACAAATTGTGCATACTTTCTGTCTGAGACTGAGAGGTGAAAGCAGTGAGCAATTTTCTCTCAGTGACCATTTCCACCTCTGAGATGAGCTCATTTCCACAGTAGTGAAGTGTTTTATCTGTAGTTTCCAGAATGGTATCCCAGAATTTTCTTTGAGGCATCAATTTGAGTGGTGCAGTAAGGTGATTCCTGCCGATTTATAAAGATGGTGAATTGCATCATCTTTCCTTAGCCTTTTTACCACTCTCGTGTTAAAGGCTACCTCATAACTCCACTTCCCCTGCTCTGAGCATTTCACGTTTCCACACAGGACAGAAAAATAAATAACCCAGTGTCAGTGCCTTCAGCCCAGATTTAGGCTCAGCCCCGAACATGAAGGTTTCAAGGAAGGATCTCATTTCTCCACAGTGGTATGTAGGTCAAAATTGAAACGTGTTTCCATCACGAAAAATATTTCCAAGGTACAGTTTTAAAATAAAGCCAGACACTGATAGACTGGAGCAATTTCTTAGAAGGTCTTCAGGATGGTTTCAAGCTGGTTCTCTTGCCCTGTGAGGACACATTGAGGGAGGTGGGTATTAGACTTTTAGATTTGCAAAATTTCTCAACAGATTTGTTGGCATTCCCAGCTAATATTCTCCCTAATTAACAACAGAAGAGCTAAAACTCCATCAGAGCAAAATAAGATGTATAATGTTTATATATGATCAATTTTGTCTGAATTTTGAAGTGACAACACCAAACTTTCCTGATTATAACTACAAATATCTGTTTGTGACTAGACACAAGTGAGACATCAGCAGCAAACAATAAAAGCCTCAGCCATAAACATCTTATGCTGAGGTTTGTAAGAGTATCTGGTGGTTGAGCTCCCACCACTGGTACATGAAACTGTTACAAGCATCTCTGTCTCTGCACTGGTGTTTGTAGATTGTTTTTTGCCAGCTGCATGAAGCTAAAAACTCAGTAAATTTCAGGTACATCACAGAGGTTGCACTGTTTACTTACTCTCTTGGTGCCAAATTGAGCACATAGCAAACATATTGGCTGTACTACTGCACTGTTCAGAAGAAAAATGAGTAAGCCATGGAAAGTCTTCATGCAGAATTGATGTTTAATTGGTAAGTCCTCTCATTTGAACAGCAAGAAAAGATTAAGGAAAAGGAAGATGTTGGTAGTCCTTTCCTGTATAGGCTATAGACCAAGCTGTTGAACACAGCTCTTCCCTCTTGTGTTACTCATGTGGGATGTGCAGCAGGCACTGGCAAATTCCTGTTGTGGGGAAGACTGCTGCTGCTGACACAGACCAGCGCAGGCAGATCATTCAAAGGTCTGGTCTAGTGGAAGGTGTCCCTCTCCATGGATGTGAGTCTTGGAATGACTTTTAAGGTCCTTTCCAACACAAACCATTGCATGATTCTATGATTCTCTGATATGGAGTCTGAACCATGGGGCTGGTGAGATATTTAGTCTAATCTTGCTCTGTCAGACAGCAATGGAAAAGTTCTCAATAGCTTTGCTGGAAGAAACCCAGGTCCTCAACACTGCGTTTTTTTGTACTCCAGTGACTGGAGTAGAGTTAAAAGTGCCAGTGACAAATGTAACCATTGCCATCCAGTGGTACCATGGGCTACTGCATATGGATGGAAAAACCTTCCTTGCACCATATCACAGAAAGCACATCTCAACGTGGAACCAAACCTGTACAGCACACATGTGTCACTTCAAGGGTCTAAGAGAGCTGAAATACTGCTCAGGACTTGAATCTACATAGGGCTGGGTTGAAGATTTTGACTTTTTTCTAATCTATGGAAAAACTAAGATATGACAATCAGACTTGCTCCTTCTGCTCTCTTCTGCTGTAGAAATAAATGTGCCTTTTACGCCTCGACTGCAATTGTATGCCAGAAATTCCACTTCTATCTTTAGGCTATTAGAAAAATAAGAACATGTAGTGAGTGCATATAATTGATCTGAACTTTTCTTTCAAGTTAACAGAAAGCTCAATAATTCCAATAATGAGTTCAAACAATCCCAATTTAATAATTTTCATACAAAGCTTTCTCCCTTTCCTGCCTCTCCTTCCACAGACAAAAGTGAAGTGATTAATATATTTTAGTGCTTTTATGAGGGATCCAAGTCTTACCCATTATTAAACAAATCTCCACTTAGGAAAAGGAACACAAATAGACACAGGGAAAAAAATTACTTCCCATTGTAGGAACAGAAAAAGCTGAATATGAAATAAGGGGGGAGTAGCCTACAATGTGACAAAAGTTATGACTAAATCAGGAGGATGCTGGATAATGTAGATGTCTGTGGTGTGTTTTGCATAGTGTAAGTGATCAAATTGTGAGCTGAAAGTTGCTTCCTGGAGAAAACATTTAGTCATTAGCAGTTGGATTTCTCCTTTGCTTACTAGTCATGTGAGCATAAATCCCCTGTAAATCTGAAAGATCAGCATATTTCATACCATTTTCCTACCATTACAATCTTAAACAAAGCTGACAACACTGCAAAGGTATAAAACAAGTGACACGAGGCAGTGAGTAAGGTTAATGTGTCTCAATCAGGGATAAATTTGACCCTCTGGGCTATGTCATATTTATAGGATTTACAGTCGGCATCAGATTCGCTGGTACACTCTGCTTGCTTTGTGACAAGGAGGCAGAGCAGCTGTGAAACATCCAGATCGGTTAAGATGGAATTGTTTTGCTCATGAATTTGACCCCGGATGCCATATGGACTGGGAAGCTCATTTGATTTTAGTAGTGCTGCTGTCATAATGTCTTTCCAAATGATGCACCTTCAGATGTTTAGGAGCTGCATTTACCTCCTAATCATGCATTTGGAATGACTGAGGTGATGGAAAGTCATCAAAATATAAATTATAGAAAGGGTTCAGATTCCATTTTTTTGTAGAGCTACTTAGTTTTGCAGTTGCCTGAGAAAAAGTAAATTAACAACAACCATAAACACCTGCAAAAGAAAGCTGAATCTCATTAAAATCTGAGCCATCTTCTTAAGGTTTGTCCATTTTCCCCAGAGACTATTAAGGAATTTGGTGTGACACCTGCTAATTCAAGTATTAAATGCTTTAAATTAGGTGTGATTCTAGGTCTGAGTTTCTGGTGATGTGAGAGATTTCTACATCAACGCTGAGGACTGAGAGCACCTCCAGCTTGGCAACACACCCCATGCTTGCCAGACAAACACTCTATGTTCTGGATATAATAATCAGGATGAGCATGTTGTTGGAGAAATATTTCAAGGCCTTTATGATGGTTTTATAAACACCTGTGTGAGAAAAGATGGTAGTTTAAATATTTAGAAAACATTTCAATTCTCAGCTATTCCTGTTTTGAGAAGCTTGGTTTTGATATACATCCAGTTCAACCTCTACAACATTCAAAGCCAGGTAGGTTTGCTTTGCTTTGTTCTTGAGAAAAAGATTAAATATTTGATATCCCCCCAAAAAGATATTAAAAACTTGAAAAAATGGAAAAAATATTATGGTGAATATGAGAAAAACTGAGAACCTTTGAGTCCAATACTACCTCCCCCCAGTTTGCTATGATCAATAAGGTTTGTCCTCTGGCAATATTTTGCAGAAACCAGAAGAGAAGCTTTTTTGTACAGCACACAGAGTTCCTTTGGAAAAAAAGTTAGATACTCTGGGATGTTTAACAGACTATCCCAAATATTCCTCTCTTTTCTGTTCAGACCAGGTGCATCTCAACTTGATTTTTCTAACAATCATCTTTCTGTATGAAAACAGAACGTTCTATGGCAATTATTTGCCTCCCTGTAGGCAAAGGGTGAGACTGAGAATGACTTACACACAACACATTAATTACACATACATTGCACAATTGGAAGTGAAAGAAATCTAAGAAACTACACTGAATATGAGAAATAGCCCAAGTGTGTTCTATAGATCAACTGATAGAAAGGGAGATGGGGCTGATAAACTACAGACTTTAAAAATACCAGGTCAATACTAGCTGCAACATGGTGAACCAAGTATTTTGAATAACCTCTGGGATAGTTTCTGCTTATGAATAATACCATTACCAAAATTCCCTAGAGGAATTTTGACAGGACTCTGTGCAATTAGGAAGATATAACTATGATCTATATTTTGTCACTTCTGCTAACAGTGCCACAGTTCAACTAGACAATCAATTTTAAATTGTGTTGACGCAATGAAATTAGTATCAAATTTGTATAATGGGTGGGAGGAACAAAAATGACATTTTGCAAGACATTTTAAAATATTTTAGTATGGTATTCACATTCTGCATTGGTGCAGCATCTAGAGTTGGTTTTTGCCTCTTTTTTTTCCCCTGGAGAAGACCATGATGAGGTCTTGGTTCGTCCCCAGGTCTTAAAATATTTCATCAATTAGTTTTGTGCTAATGGCAGGTATAGGACATCTTCATCTGAGAGATTTGGATCCTAGATTAATCAGATACATATGACTGGTTTCTTGTAATTCAAAACAGTAAAGACTGAGAATAGGGGAATTTAGCAATTTTGACTTTGAATGTCTGTGTCTTTTTATGCATAGGTTACATTTGGGTTTAAATTTTGGAATAATCCCTTTTGCCTTTCAAAGGAGAATTGAGGCTTAAAACTCCATGCACCATAATTGCAATGGAAATTAACACAGAGAAAAACAAGCAGCAAACCTCAGCATAATTCTATTTCAATATTACTAACCTTATCAGATTCTTTACTTTTTGTGAATCCTGATTTGCAGAAGGTCACAAAGAGGAGGAAATTTGAATTTCCAATAAAATAAATTTTAAAAAAATTACAAGTCTCTCATCCTTGTAGTTTTGTTACAAATACAAAAATACGTCACAGATAATATAATCCTGTATTAGTTGTTGATGACTTCAGATATGGTGAAGTTTGTGAAAAAATGTCAGTTCATTGTGAGCTACATTTGAATCAGCTGAAAATATTGCTGTAGAGGAGGAAAAAGGCATGTAAAATGAAACAAAATTGAGCATAGAAGCATATGCCCAAGTCCTGAATTGTCAGCCCATCTTAGAGGTTTTTAAATTTATATTTATGTATATTGCTTTGTGCAATGCCTTACATTCTGATTATAAAATGTGGCCAAGGACAATAGAAAGTGAATAGACATGGAAATGAACATGCATATTATTGGCCTGGCTGTTTCTGTTTGGAAATATTGGTGGGCTACATGAAATATCCCACATAAATGTTCTTGCATAATTTCAAGATTGTTTGACCTAAAGTATTTCTACATGTGGAGCCATGTATGAATATACATGTTGGATGGGAAATGTTGTGTGGATTTTATGGTACTAGACCAATCATCAGAGGCTTCACTTTCTGCTTTGGATATGCCACAGATAACAACGGTCCTGAAGAAGCGATGCAACTCTGCTCACATGGAGTTATATATGGGAAGTGGTAGAATCACTGTCCCTGGAAGTGTTCAAAACCCATGTAGTTCTGGTGCCTCAGGGCATGGCTCAGTGATGGACCTAGCAGTGTTGTGTTAATACTTTGACTTGACAATTTAAGAAGTATTTTAAAGCTTTAATGACTCGATGATTCTATCCATTCTTCTGGCTTTATCATAAGCCTTTACAGAGGACTCTTTTTTTGGTGTCTCCTTTATGGAACCACAAAAATGACATGTAAAGTATATTTGTTTCTTTAGGTACAAGGAAACAAAGGAATGAAAAATCTATTTTTCATTATTTTTTTTTTCCTCTTGAATTCCCCACTGGGAAGGGAACATAGAGCTTCCACTAATTAATATTTTGTGTTACACATAATGTACACTGACTTTTCCTGACACAAAAGACTACTTAAAATGCCACCATGTCTGAACATACACAGCAATTTCTGCCTGTGCAATGCTTCTTTTGAAGCCTTTGATCTCAACTTAGTTTTAAAGCATACTGTCCACAACCTAATTCAGAAAGTTGGTCAAGCTCTTACTTAAAGATGCTGTTACCAATATTTTTCCAGACTGAAGATGGAGACATGTTAAACAGGTTAATGAACTGATGCTTAATGAATGTATCTGCTATTCAAAACCTCAGGTTGATAGAAACAAAGATTTTAGAGCAGAAAGGACCATAAGATGATGCAACTTTACCTCCTTTAAAACACAAGCTATCATATTTCATCTAGTTGCTTGTGTAACAACTCCGAATTTTCGATTAATAAGTACTTAGTAAGGGGACAAATGACTACTACTACCCTTCAAAGAGTTGTGTGATATTCTCAGATATCTGATTTTTAACATCTTTTTATGCTGTGGAGAATTAACTTAAACTCTTGCCAAAAGAGTTGGAAATCTCGTTTGTCACAGATTCTCCCACACTTGTTCTTAAGCAGTCTTGCTGACTCATTTTCAAATTATCTGCCTCTTTTAGGTATTATTTTTCTTTCTTTATTTTTTTAATTCCCACTACTACTTCTGTCCTTATTTGGTAAGTTTTTTATGACCCTCCACTTCTGTGTACTGACATTTAACTAATCCTTCCTCCCTTCGCTGCCTCCAGTTCAACCCCATCTATCTTTCATAGTCCCAATCTGACACTTTATTTTCCTTGTGAAATCTGGGAACCAAAGGAAAAGAGGGAAATGAACAGTAATGTGTGGGCTGCAGATGGGATCATTATCTTACTTTGAAAGCCAAGTTATTGTAATGATACTGGCTTGCCTTGGGAGAAGCTTAACCATCTTAATTCTTACCCATTTTTGAGCCTGTAGTCCAAATGTAAAGGCCTACTGTGACTATAAGAATGAGCAGTGATTCTCAGAGAATTTAGATAATTAGTTAAAACTTCCCTAATGGAGCCACGGTGATATGGAAAACAGTGGTGTAAAACCCCGGATAGCATAATGCAGGAAAGGAAGGATTCTGGGAGAAGAGTTTAAAAGCATATTGGAAACTGAGATGTGCTCTGCTCCTGGACTTGAGTTGAAAATAAACTGTGCCTCTTAATCCTCTAAGATACCTTGAAAACTTTGTCACCTTATGCTATTGAAATTCTAGTTTGAAAGGAAATTAGACCGCTTTTCAAATTAAATTTTGGCTAGGATACAATTACTCATAAAACACAACCACTGAAAAAAGCCATATTCCTTGTTTATTTATCCAAACAGTACAGCCCTGTCAAAACTACAAGTTGATGTCCCCAGTCCAGTTCTCTCAAGTCACAACGTTTAATTTTTTACCACTCAAACCAATGACTGCCTTCGAGAAGGCAGTGGGGGCAGGGGGTGAATTGAGGGTTCCTAGCTGGTCTTTACTCTCCACCTCCTGAATGAAGACCTGATCTCTGAACCTGCACTCTGGGGCAGCTGAACTCAAACCAGGACACAGCCAGCAGCTTAAGACAGGTCCTCACAAAAAACCTCACAGCATCTTGTATACAGGGATGTTTTCCATTGCTGTTTAGGTGTTTTATCTGCTGGAAGGATCTGGCTATGCGAAGCAGTACCATATAGAGATTTCCCAACACTGGGATCAACTCAGGACCCCAAAGCAGTGGAACCACATTGCCATGAAATACCACCAGAGGAACAGGTTAGCCCAGGAACTAGCCACAGCTATGTAATCCTATTGCTTGTAGGACCCAATCTATGTTGTCACACCTGCTCCTTCACAAGTAATTTGGGTATCTTTAAAAGCCCTGCAGAGCACAGTTACTTGAAAAGCTTGATGGCAGGACACAGCATACTTAATGCTGGCCACCAGTATTCCTGAGGTCAGTGAAGAAAACAAGAAACCCTAGAGGAAACTGCACCCATCATGAAGTTGGTGTTAAACAGGAGTGGGAATTATCCTATTCTGGAAATACCTATCACTTTCTCTTGACTATAGGGTGTCCAAGATAACTCTCTGAGACCAAACGGTAGTTTGACAAAGTTAAGGGTGGCAAGCCTCTCTTCAGGGTAGATATTAAAGCAGCAAAGCACTGTTTTTTTCTTTCCTAGCTTGTTACACTTGCTGAGCCAGTATAAAAAAGTCATTTTTTTGCCAGAAAAGCAGGGTCCTCATAAAGAAACTCTTAGTACCGCTCTCCCTATAAAGTTGTTGAGTGTAGATGAGACTTTGTTTGTTTTATTTTGGTTTTCAGCCTTCTTTATGGATTTTACTTTTATTATAAACAAACTGGAGATGTTGCTACAGTCTGTGAGTTTGCAGTGGGTTGTTTTCAGTGGTATCAAGGCGTGTAATCACCTTGACAACAGAAGCCAAAGATACATGTTTAACAAACTGGTATGCAGCAAGTATTTCCTATATTAATCTCTCCAAATTCAGCAACTGGGTCATTTTTCCTAACTTTAGCTTCTCAGTTTAGTTTGTTCTTGAGCTTTCGAGCTTATGATCTTTGAGTATCCCCTACCTCTGAAGGGGAGGGAAGGTATTCAATCATGCCCCTTCAGTGCTTAATCACAACTTTAATACGGTTTCCTTCCTGGTTGGTCGTGGCACATATTGAATTAGGAAGCAATCCTGTCCCAGATCCACAAACATACTGCCAACCTTATTTCCTCCACTTAATGTAATCCAGTCTAGGCCTGGATAATTGTAGGCTTTTGTTACTCCCACCATACCCTTTTCACATGCTTCTTATATGTACAGTCTATAAGTCACTTCTTAACCCAGTTGTTCTCTCAAAACAGGTGGTCTATATTATGTTCCTTTGGGGTCTGACTCTGCTTTCATTTAGCTCATCATAAATCAGGAGTAGCTGTACCAAACTGAATGGTATTAGGTCAGTGTAAAGCTGATGTAAAAGAAAGAAAAGAATTTAACATTATTTCCTGCTACTGTTCTTCTATGGGAGAGGGGCTCAAAAGGAATTATTATACACCGCTATTATGTGGTATAACCTTTAACTTTACTTTTATGCTTCTTTTGGGGCTCTTCATTTCATAAATTTTCTCCTCCCCTCAGTGAAACAATTTTGTATGACTGTAAAGTCTGTTCAGCAGCAGAAGCTGAGTTTGTCTTCTGACTGGAGCATGCCTGTGGGGTTCAGGAGCCCTGCTCCTACCTGCTGCATAGTGAAGTTGATGCACAGTCATCTTTCTGTTACTTAATGTCTACAGTCCTTCCTCTTTCCATTTTTAAGAAATGCAGATTATGATTGCTAGAGACAGAAAACTGTAGCAATTGAGCACATCACTGAGCCTGACATTGATTTTAATGTGTCCAAGATTTAGCCATCACCACTTATTACAGAGCTACGAATCAACACATTGAACCAGGTCCAGTCTTGTATCCAGTCTCTTCACACTTTAATTTCCTGTACTAGCCATAATCTGGAAAAGGGGATATTTGGTGGTATTTAAAAGAAAGGCAGTTAAAAAAAAAAATTAGCCCAGACTCTCTGTATTTGCTTTGGTTCCATTTTTTCCTGTTATCAGGTTGATCCATCCTTTCATTCAGCAATGGAAGTCCCACATCAATCTGCACTGCAGTGTGGTAAAACAAACAGGACTGAATCACATCTGGAACATTTTTTTCCCCATTGGCAGTTGCTCAGAACAGAATCAGAATACATTTTTCTGAAGTTTAGAGTGTGTGGATAATGAGGAAATTGTAAATGACAGATTATAAACAGCATGATGATATTTTTTTCCTTTTCTAAATTTTAATAAGGTAACTCAATCAGTACCAGCTTGGAGTGGAGTAAAGGGAAGTAGAAGTCAGTTCATTTGAAAAAGCTCTTGCATTAGTGTGAAAACTGTTGGTTTTCCACTTAATATTTTTCTTCTTTTGATGTGTGAACAACTAAGAGCATTGTCATAAATGCTTCTTTCTTTCCCCAAAATTACAAAGAATGCTACTCTGAATGCATCATTTCAGATTTGTTTCAAGATTCTGTAATATCACTGTGTTTCTCTGCTCAAAATGGATAGAGACTATCTTTCATTTTGAAGGGCTGCTAACCACTTAATATCTAGCAAATCACAGCTTCAAAACTGAAGCACCCTTACTAAGAGAGCATTTTATCATCAAAACTAGGAAAAAATAAAGAGGCTGAAAAAATGTGCCTACTATGATGTATCAAGTCTACAGTTTGTTTCATCAAACACAGAATTGTGTTTTCTGTCCTCCAAAGAAAAAATTTTATTCATATCACTGCTAAACAACTCTTTAGTTCATATCTTCATCCTGCTATGATTTGTCATCTAAACCTTGTCTGTTCTCCAGGGAATGCAGTATTTTAAATATTCTTTCACCATCTTTAGAAGAAATCTGCAAAACATGGCACTGACCATGATAGTCCTTAAAAAAATATGGTGGCATCATTCTTTTTCACTCAAAAAAAAAAATCTCAGGAGTTAAGCTTATTTCAAGAAATGCTTGATGTCATATAATCAACTGTCCATATAATCCCTCTCTCAAAAAATATTTAATTTCCAAATGACATGTTCCATCAATTCAGGCTCCTTTTGAGGTGGTTTAACCATATAAGAAATAGTTGAAGAGCTTTGGAGTCATTAGGACACTATTTTTGAGGAGATGGATAAAATTCTGAGTCTTGCTTCAGCAGCTGGAGATCCTTTTTGGTAAGTAACTAATGGGGGGAAATGTATTTCCTCTTCTCTTTGAAGGAAGTATTTAAGTTTTTTTCCAAATATTTGACGAAGCCGAAACAGTCTATATGTGTGTGTTTGAACCCTTTGATGCAGGAGAAGGAACTGGACCAGTACCTCTCATATTGTGTATGTGCCTTTTCTTTAATTGCTTTCTTCTATGGAAAGATGTGTGAATTTTTTGAGCACAAACTATAACTTCATCTCAAAAAAAGTTCAACCCCCACTCTGCCTTTGAGAGAAATCGTTTCAGCAGTAAAGACCAACACATGGTTTTATGGCTATGACTCCCACCT